>NC_089851.1:22739469-23014469 GCF_036373705.1 Amia ocellicauda
GTAACTGATCAATTGTGTGAATGTGTCCTTCCTCACGCTCCATAGTTTAGCCAGTTGGTACACCACTTACAAATCACCAGGGCTGTTGATTTTTTTTAATGCAGTCACTAATTGTAATATGAGTTGCCTCCACGGTTTTGTAAATAATCTTTAACTTCTTTGTCTAACTAGGAGCAGCAGAATATATTTTTAATAGCTGAATCTATGTATTTAATTTTTGAAGATTCATGAGCATCAGTAAATGACACATTGTTTTCATCTAACAGTAGAGATATATATTGCAATGTCCATATTTCCATGTGACAGTGTATGACAAATCAGCGGTGATGACACAACGCACTTAGAGCTCTCTCTCTTTCATGTATATTGTTGTCCACAAGATGGATGCCTTCATGTACATATACACTCACCTAAAGGATTATTAGGAACACCTGTTCAATTTCTCATTAATGCAATTATCTAACCAACCAATCACATGGCAGTTGCTTCAATGCATTTAGGGGTGTGGTCCTGGTCAAGACAATCTCCTGAACTCCAAACTGAATGTCTGAATGGGAAAGAAAGGTGATTTAAGCAATTTTGAGCGTGGCATGGTTGTTGGTGCCAGACGGGCCGGTCTGAGTATTTCACAATCTGCTCAGTTACTGGGATTTTCACGCACAACCATTTCTAGGGTTTACAAAGAATGGTGTGAAAAGGGAAAAACATCCAGTATGCGGCAGTCCTGTGGGCGAAAATGCCTTGTTGATGCTAGAGGTCAGAGGAGAATGGGCCGACTGATTCAAGCTGATAGAAGAGCAACTTTGACTGAAATAACCACTCGTTACAACCGAGGTATGCAGCAAAGCATTTGTGAAGCCACAACACGTACAACCTTGAGGCGGATGGGCTACAACAGCAGAAGACCCCACCGGGTACCACTCATCTCCACTACAAATAGGAAAAAGAGGCTACAATTTGCACAAGCTCACCAAAATTGGACAGTTGAAGACTGGAAAAATGTTGCCTGGTCTGATGAGTCTCGATTTCTGTTGAGACATTCAGATGGTAGAGTCAGAATTTGGTGTAAACAGAATGAGAACATGGATCCATCATGCATTGTTACCACTGTGCAGGCTGGTGGTGGTGGTGTAATGGTGTGGGGGATGTTTTCTTGGCACACTTTAGGCCCCTCAGTGCCAATTGGGCATCGTTTAAATGCCACGGCCTACCTGAGCATTGTTTCTGACCATGTCCATCCCTTTATGACCACCATGTACCCATCCTCTGATGGCTACTTCCAGCAGGATAATGCACCATGTCACAAAGGTCGAATCATTTCAAATTGGTTTCTTGAACATGACAATGAGTTCACTGTACTAAACTGGCCCCCACAGTCACCAGATCTCAACCCAATAGAGCATCTTTGGGATGTGGTGGAACGGGAGCTTCGTGCCCTGGATGTGCATCCCACAAATCTCCATCAACTGCAAGATGCTATCCTATCAATATGGGCCAACATTTCTAAAGAATGCTTTCAGCACCTTGTTGAATCAATGCCACGTAGAATTAAGGCAGTTCTGAAGGCGAAAGGGGGTCAAACACAGTATTAGTATGGTGTTCCTAATAATCCTTTAGGTGAGTGTATATACATATATATACATATAAATGACTGGAGGAACATAACGAATGCAAATGCCTCCAAACAGGTGTACTGCATGATATAATTAAGCAATTAACATCCTATCATGCCCTGAGGCATGTCTGAAAATGCTGAGCAGGCCCAGTTGACCTTAATTTTGGATCAAGATGGCAAGAGGAAACGATCTAAGTGACTTTGGAAGAGGTGTCATTACTGGGGCATGAATAGCTGGGGCATCAGTCACAAGAGAGGCTCAACTGGCTAGTGTTTCATTAGGAACAGTGACTAAAGTTACATCTGCATTTAGATCTATGGGAAAAACATCAGTAAATAGGGTTGGAAATTGTGGTTGAAAGCACACATTCAGTGACCATGATGCTTGTGCATTACTGCAATATGTAAGGAAAAACAGAAGAGGAACTCTTTCCCAGGTGACTGAGAATGTCAATGCAGGACATGATCAGACTGTGTCAGCAAGAACAGTCCATTGAGAACTACACAGAGAGGGATATTGTAGTAAGGCTGCAGTGCATAAACCCCTCATTACAAAGACAAATGCACATTTGAAAGTTCTGTGGTGCACAAACAATAGGCACTGGTCTACAGAGATAGATATGGTCAGATGAGTCATTCTTCACCATATTCTCGACAAGTGGGCGAGTGCATGTGTGGCGACACCAAGAGAACGGTACAGGCCTGACTGCTTGACCCCTACAGTGAGGGGGTTCGGAGGCTCTGTCATGCTGTGGGGGGCATTTTCCTGGCATGGTCTAGGTCCACTTGTCCCCTTAGAGGGAAGGGTCACTGCAAATCATTACAAAGTTATTCTGAGTGATCACCTTTATCTTATGGTGAAACATTTCTATCTTGATGGGAGTGGTCTCTTCCAGGATGACAATGCCCCCATCCACAGGGCATGAGGGCTCACTGAATGGTTTGATGAGTATGAACATGATGTGAATCATATGCTATGGCCTTCACAGTCACCAGATCTCAACCCAACTGTACACCTATGGGAGATTTTGGACCGACATGTTAGACAGCGCTCTCCACCACCATCATCATCAAAACACCACATGAGGGAATATCTTTTGGAAGAATGGTGTTCCATCCCTCCAGTAGAGTTCAGAGACTCGTAGAATCTGTGCCAAGAGCACTGAAGCTGTTCTGGTGGCTATGTTGGATTTTCCTTTAATTTGTCACCCATCTGTATATGTGTGTGTATATATATATATATATATACAGTTAGGTCCATAAATATTTGGACAGTGACACAGTTGTCATCATTTTGGCTCTGTACGCCACCACAATGGATTTGAAAGGAATCAATCAATATGTGCTTTAAGTGAAGACTTTCATCTTTAATTTGAGGGTAGTTACTACCAAATTGGGTGAACGGTGTAGGAATTACACCCATTTTTATATGTGGTCCCCACAATTTTAGGGGCTCAAAAGTATTCGGACAAACTAACATAATCATGAGTTAAATTGTGAGTTTCAATACTTGGTTGCAAATCTTTTGCAGTCAATGACTGCCTGAAGTCTGGAACCCATAGACATCAGCAGATGCTCGGTTTCTTCCCTGGTGATGCTCTGCCAGGCCTGCACTGCAGCTGTCTTTAGTTCCTGCTTGTTCATGGGGCATTTTGTAAATGAGAGGTATACAGAGTTTCTATACAATATGGACTGGAGACAAAAGGACATCCATTACATTTTAACAGACACCTTACACAGTCATCAATTTCATATACAACACACACACTGCAAGGCATTGTGAATGTAAGGAAAAAGGATAAAAATAATAATAAGAAGAAGAATACAAATCACAGCAATAACCCTCTAGACCCCAGCGGTCCTTTGCAGGAAATGATTTACATAAAGCAGTCCACCTTCAATTCCATGAATTCCTCAGAGCGCTTTTGAAGGAATATGCCCCGTGGCAACCTAGAGTAGGTGCCGGCAAGTGTGTGGGAACTCTAGCAGATTTGCCTACAGTGTAAACCTTATTCAGCATTGGACTCCCCTTCTCCGCTCACTGTGAAAACAATAGAGAAGCTCCTTGCACTGTATTCCATGCAATGTTACTGTCCCTGAATACACTGCGACTACACTTGAACATCTTCTCCAGAAACATGATTTAGATCAAAAATGTTTATTCTATTTGTGTGGATAAACATGCTGACTTAATTGGAATTCATGACATAGCAATATAGTATCCATAGTAAAACATCAAAACTGATATAAACATAAAGAAGGATTAAATACTAACTTGAAAATAACTCATACTTGGGAAGGAGAGTTAAATGTGAAACATCAATCAACTTAACGTTATCTAAGCAGGTTGTATAACCAGACAGAAAGCTCATTATAAGTGGAGATGTAAAGACAAAAAGTTTTGATTAGTAATATTATGCTCTTGTGGTGTACTTTAGAATTTACTCTCAAAAACTGTAGAAAAATCTGAACTTTTAATAGAGTCCTTTTTGTTGGACGTTTAATAAAATTGACTTATTTCACCAAAAACTGCCAATTAAATTCAGTGAAACAAGAGCAATTTTTATAATGATATCTTCCCATGTAGTCAACGCATACATTGACAGTGGGTGATAACTTTATGACAATATACAAAATTAACAGTTTATGTTCATATAGTATATCCTTTTAAACTACATAAATAGTTGAGGTATAGAACAAAGACTACAGTGAAAATGTAGAAATACTGAATTATGAGCAGTCATTGTGAGAACATGTGAGAATATATGTAAATGTAAACTAAATATTTAAACATAAACTCACAGGTATTTGAAACCATATTTTAGATCAATATTTAAAGAACTACTTTATATTCCAAAACAGATTGCAAGGTGTTAGATTTGATACTTCAATATGGTAGTTATTGTGAACTACTTTCGTTTCAAGGCTCTGAGGTGCAAGACTAGAGCCCAGAAAATAAAATGTTTTTATTTCATTTTGGGTTAGTATTCCTGCTGCCAAGGCAACAGAGGTAGAAATAGAATAGAACACAGTAAGCAATATCATATTGTAATAAATACACACACACACACATATATATATATATGTATACACATTTATATAAGTATATATATGTTCATGTATACTAAACATATATATACATATACATTAATACATTTTTTTTTCTAAATGTTAAATAGCTTTTAAAGATGAGAAAATTAAAAACAAATAATAGTTCAATCAAAAACGTTTCAATAAACAATTTCAAAATTGGCAGTACATTATGTTCATTGTTTGTTTTTTACATATATTTTAGTATGGTGTTTTTCACCTGAATCTCACTCTTTGTTTACTGCACAGAAATACCTTATAGCTCATAGCTTATTTATGTCAGAACATAAGAAAGTTTACAAATGAGAGGAGGCCATTTGACCCATCGTGCTCGTTTGGTGTCCATTAATAACTAAGTGATCCAAGGATCCTATCCAGACTGATTTTAAATGTTCCCAAATTTTCAGGGTCAACCACATCGCTCGGGAGTTTGTTCCAGATTGTAACAACTCTCTGTATGAACAAGGGAGTTGTGCCAAATATCTGCTGTTTTATTGTGAAAAGGCAGCAAAAAGGTTTATTTAATGAGGGGCCTGTGAACAAAGTAACAAGCAGGTTTCCAATCAAAAATAGATTGATTAAGTCTTAAAAAAAAATGCATTTAAAAAATCATATTCATTATTGAGGGCATGCAAGGACTGGTATGACCTGAATTCATGTCACAGTGTATTTTCATGTAGTTTAATACAGACAACAGTGACCATTAGACTTTACTAAGATTTCTGCTTAATAAATAAATAAATACATACATAAAATGTGTCCTGATATGGGCGAGTTATATATGTCCCCATTTTAATTTCTGCGTTCATATTTGAAGGTTATCTCAGTTAATGTAAATTAAGTGCTCTTAGTCATGTGAAGTTGCAAATTGCAATATTTCGTTTGATTGTACAGTGTTGGTTTATTTTGTATCTCAACAGCTTCCGTAGCACTGAACCCCATGCAGGAGGTGTTGCTCAGTGCGCAGCGATCCCTGCTGTGCTTCGTCCTTACGGTTTGAATTGTAACAGTTTAGAGCAGACTGTGTTTAGATGACTGTGTTTTCTTTATTGCTGGGCCTGTAATGAAGTCGCCCATTAATACAACGTGTGTGGAAGGAAGATCCATCGCAAAGATTAATACTTTTCTTCGCACACTTCTGGACGTCATGGCTGTCACTTCACTGTCTGTCTCAGGTGCAGTTGATGTTGAACTGCGCAAACTCAGCGATTTAATTTTTGTGTTTTCATTTTATTTTGTGTCACATTTTGCGCGAGTTATGATGTATTTATTTCACCATAATTATCACATCACATGAACTGCAACAGGAAGGAATGTAGTGGTTAATATAACGCACTATATTTTAATGAACTTCTATGTAATACTATATATTTTTCTCAAGAAACGAATCGACTAAGGAGAGACTGAGGGAACTGAACCGTTTCACCCTGGAACAGAGGAGACTACATGGGGACTTGATTTAAGTCTTCAAAATCATGAAAGGCATCGACCACATCAAACCAGAGGAGCTTTTCCAGATCAGCAGGGACACACGCACCCGGGGACACACATGGAAATTGGGTTTCAAGGCATTCATGACGGAAAACAGGAGACACTTCTCCACACAGAGATTTGTCACAATCTGGAACAAACTCCCCAGCGATGTGATTGAAGCTGAAAATTTTGGAACATTTAAAAATAGACTGGATAGTATCCTTGGATCACTTAGTTATTAATGGACACCAAATGAGCATGATGGGGAGAAAGGCCTCCTCTCAATTTTACACTTCATGTCCTAATATATAACTATTTTCATCAGTAAGGATGCAAACACTGACACTACTCTGCTGACATGTGGTTCTCTGCAGGTGATTGGCTGTGTAAAGAAAATGATTATCATGTGTTTCCTGTGACCAGGCATAAGTTTCATGACACTTAGTGACGTAATTGTTAGTTACTCTATACTGGGCATATACTCGATGCTGGGCATCCTCATGTGGAAGCTGAACCCCTCACTGCCCGGGGACATGGCACAGGACTGTGTGTTGGCTGCATGCCAGACTGTGGCTGTGAGTATCCAGAGAGAGCTGACAATTCTCCACATCTTCATAGGCTTGTGTCCACATGCTCACAGTTTAAACCACGCCAGGAACATAGCGGGGCTTTTTATGTTATTATTATAAATGAAACCCATACAGCCCAGGTCTGAAGCAGCTATGGATATACAGTGGGGGAAAAAAGTATTTGATCCCCTGCTGATTTTGTACGTTTGCCCACTGACAAAGAAATGATCAGTCTATAATTTTAATGGTAGGTGTATTTTAATAGTGAGAGACAGACTAACAACAAAAAAATCCAGAAAAACGCATTTCAAAAAAGTTATAAATTGATTTGCATGTTAATGAGGGAAATAAGTATTTGACCCCTTCGACTTAGTACTTGGTGGCAAAACCCTTGTTGCCAATCACAGAGATCAGATGTTTCTTGTAGTCGGCCACCAGGTTTGCACACATCCCAGGAGGGATTTTGTCCCACTCCTTTTTGCAGATCCTCTCCAAGTCATTAAGGTTTCGAGGCTGACGTTTGGCAACTCGAACCTTCAGCTCCCTCCACAGATTTTCTATGGGATTAAGGTCTGGAGACTGGCTAGGCACTCCAGGACCTTAATGTGCTTCTTCTTGAGCCACTCCTTTGTTGCCTTGGCTGTGTGTCTTGGGCCATTGTCATGCTGGAATACCCATCCACGACCCATTTTCAATGCCCTGGCTGAGGGAAGGAGGTTCTCACCCAAGATTTGACGGTACATGGCACCGTCCATCGTCCCTTTGATGCGGTGCAGTTGTCCTGTCCCCTTAGCAGAAAAACACCCCCAAAGCATAATGTTTCCACCTCCATGTTTGACGGTGGGGATGGTGTTCTTGGGGTCATTCCTCCTCCTCCTAACACGGCGAGTTTAGTTGATGCCAAATAGCTCGATTTTGGTCTCATCTGACCACAACACTTTCACCCAGTTCTCCTCTGAATCATTCAGATGTTCATTGGCAAACTTCATACGGGCCTGTACATGTGCTTTCTTGAGCAGGGGGACCTTGCGGGCGCTGCAGGATTTCAGTCCTTCACGGTGTAGTGTGTTACCAATTGTTTTCTTGGTGACTATGGTCCCAGCTGCCCTGAGATCATTAACAAGATCCTCCCATGTAGTTCTGGGCTGATTCCTCACCGTTCTCGTGATCATTGAAACTCCACGAGGTGAGATCTTGCATGGAGCCCCAGACCGAGGGAGACTGACAGTTATTTTGTGTTTCTTCCATTTGCGAATAATCGCACCAACTGTTGTCACCTTCTCACCAAGCTGCTTGGCGATGGTCTTGTAGCCCATTCCAGCCTTGTGTAGGTCTACAATCTTGTCCCTGACATCCTTGGACAGCTCTTTGGTCTTGGCCATGGTGGAGAGTTTGGAATCTGATTGATTGCTTCTGTGGACAGGTGTCTTTTATACAGGTAACGATCTGAGATTAGGAGCACTCCCTTTAAGAGAGTGCTCCTAATCTCAGCTCGTTACCTGTATAAAAGACACCTGGGAGCCAGAAATCTTGCTGATTGATAGGGGATCAAATACTTATTTCCCTCATTAACATGCAAATCAATTTATAACTTTTTGAAATGCGTTTTTCTGGATTTTTTTGTTGTTATTCTGTCTCTCACTATTAAAATACACCTACCATTAAAATTATAGACTGATCATTTCTTTGTCAGTGGGCAAACGTACAAAATCAGCAGGGGATCAAATACTTTTTTCCCTCACTGTATACAGTCCCTGGGAGAAGATGTCTTTGTGACACTTTCAGAAATGTATTCCTCTAAATAGTGTGCCTTCTCTCATGTCAAGTGTGACCCTGTGTGCTCCTCCCTGTGTCAGGTGACCTGTGCCGTGCGGGAGCTGCTGGCTGTCCCAGAGAGAGCAGGGGCCTTTGAGAAGGTCTTTCCCCAGCTCTTTAAGACCCTCCTGCTCCAGATGGACCGCAGTGAGGAGAGTCTGTGCTTCTCACGGATGGTCGGCATCCACAACCAGGACCTGTCTGGAGCACTGAGTGTCTGCAAGTGAGTGACCCGAGCAAGCAAGGAGGGACGTGAAGCTCCACAGTGTGAGACGCAGTTGATTCTACCAAGTGTTGCAGCAAGTTGCAGCAGACCCGGGCCGAGCACTGTCCTCTCCTCTCCCCTCAGAGACACCGTACTGGCACTGCAGTACCTTCTGGTCCAGACCCAACTTGGGGCGGTGACCAAGCACCTGCTTGTGAAGAGCCTGATAAGCCGAGCCCAGGACCGCTCGGTGTGCGTGAGGCTGCCGCTGTTCCAGGGCCTGGGAAGTGCCACTGCCGCCCAGGTAAGGACAGCACAGGACTGCCTGCCATGAGACATGACACGAACACTTGTGCTTTGGGAGTCTCTGTGCTGACGGGTTGCTCTGGGTGTCTGTGTCTAGGTGGAAGACCACGGCTGGGAGCTGGTCGCGATCCTTCACTCAGGCCTGAAGGGCACGGACGTTGCTGAATTAGTAGACAGAAAGCAGTCAGAAGTGGTCCTGGGAGCTCTGTCCGCTCTCTTGCAGGTCCTACCTCAGGTGGGGCAGGACAGTATCGACCAGGATGTCATCTCAGACATCTGCCAGAGGGTCAGTCTACTCTTAGAAAGCGTAAGTCTTGCTCTGCTCTTACTGACTCCCCTGCAGTGGAGACCCCTGTCCTGACGTTATATACAGTTTAGTCCAGTCTGGATCCAATTTCCCCAAGACCCTGGGCCGGTCCTTCAGCTGCGCCGTGGACTGTCTGAGCAGCCAGTTTCCGGGAGTCAGATCCAGCGCTGCCATCTTGATAGGTGAGGAGATGAGAACAACCTGGGCAGGATATGGGCCCATCATAACACTCACAGGGGACATTGCAGTGTGGATCAGGATTCTGTACAGTGAGCGATTGCTTTGAAACCTCAATCATTGGGTTTCAATTGGAACTATTGGGGCAGCCAGGATGACATGTCCTTGTGTTCAATAGCTCCGTTTTAAATTCTATTCAGCTATTGCTCCCTCTGCAAATGTGCAGCAAGAAGCGTGAGCGCACAGCGAGAACTGCAAACGTGTAAACAAAACTGCAAATATGTAAATTATATTGAACGAGCGCAGAATTGAATTGTAAGCATAAAATAAAAACCGTAAGTGTAGTTTTGCACGTACAAGTTGCATTTCTGTGCTCGCTAATTTTGACAGTGAACTCACTCCATACAGAGCAAACTACAGGGGGAAGAAAAATGTACTGTCATAATAAATAATTATGAATGTATTAGTAATCATTTTGTTTTGTCGGTTTTCAATGTTGTCACTTGTCAGCGCCCCCAAACTTACTAATAATATAATCTCTGACGCCCCCATTACATTTGATGAGCTTGGTTTTATGTTTAACATCAGTATAATAGTTTGGGTAGTTTTAGTTTAGATTCATAGATCGTTTTTAGAAGTTAAAAGCTCACACATGTATTGAGTAACCCATGAGTGCTGCTAATTGGGGTCTGTGAAAGCAACAATAGTCCAGTGGTGCCCAAGACGTTGATCACAGTCAAATAATAGCAAGAAACCGAAAACCTACCACTTTCACAGTGAGTGGGATGAAGATTAATTATTCACCACTACAAATTCAATATGTGTGTCTGATCTGCCATTCAAGCGTAGCTCTTGCTAAGAAGGGAAATGTTGAGAGGCATTTTAAAACTTCACAAGAAGTATGACAACGACTTTCCAGCTAAAAGTGAACTTGGAAAGAAAAAAGTGAAGGACAGGTTTCCCACGGTCATGGAAAATGACCAAACAATTTGAAGTCATGGGAAACAGCTACACATATTATTACCTGATTTCTTAGCAGGCACCCTTATCCAGGGTGACTTACAATTGTTACAACATCTCACATTATTTTCACATTTGTACCCATTTATACAGCTGGGTCTTTACTGGAGCAATTGAGGTAAAGCACCTTGCGCAAGGATACAACAGCAGTGTCCCCCCCCACCTGGGGATTGAACCCACAACCCTCCACTCTCACATCTAGCACCCTACTCACTACTCCACATTGCCATAGATCAAAAACCCAACTAAGGGAATATCTGTTGGAAAAATGGTGTTCATCCCTCCAGTAGAGTCCAGAGACTCATAGAATCTGTGCCAAGATCATTGAAGCTGTTCTAGCAGCTCATGGTGCCCAACACCTTACTGAGAAACTTTGTTCATTTTTCCTTTAATTTGTCACCCGTCTGTATGTATATATGTATATTTATTTAGAATTAAGTGTTTGCTTGGAGACAAGGCTTTGATAAAAGTACTCCGAGTACTTTTTAAATTAGCTACTTTTTACTTTTACTTGAGTAGTTTTTTATACCAGTACTTTTACTTCTACCTCAGTATAATTTCATCAAAGTAACAGTACTTCTACTTGAGTAGGATTTTTCTGTACTCTTTCCACCTTTGGGTATTGTCAACATTTAATAATAATGTCTTAATGTCACTCTTAATGATAGATAAAGTATGCAAGTGTCTTTTATGAGTTTCTATTGAACATGTTAAATACAAAAACATTTCCCTTCCATTTTAGTGTGAAGTGGTGTTCACAGCATGAACATTCTTTAATTTCTACTCTTAATGTCTGCTCTTTAATTGTGTCCATCACATGACTGCTGGGATGTCTCCAGATCACATCCCTATTCTTTGTGTGTCTCAGCTTCTGTCTATTCTGGTTTTCTGCATATTAAAGCTTGACCATCAATTTTACAAGTTTCATGATATTGTGTGCCATTTGTCAACTGTTGATTATTGAAGTAATTATTGATTTAATAAGTATTGTATGTGCTCTCTCCTTTGACTTTGAACAATCTCGTGTGAAATAACAGTGTGTTTCACATGTAATTATTTTCTGAAATTATGCATATACAATCTTATATATTCCCTTTATGTAAATCGTGTGCTACAGTAACTCTGGGATTAAAAATGATTCGGAGAAATAAAAGAAAAACAAATTTGCATACGTTTTCCAATGAACTGGTTTAAACAGGACTTCAACTCCCCGCTGAAGTCTGTTATGCCCTCAAACATGCCTGCAGCATGCCTACATGTTCGTTATTACGCTGAAGGCACATACAATTATATTACAATTTCTTCAGTGAGTAAAGAACATTCTATAGTGTTGATCTGCCAGTGGTAATGCTGATTAAAAGAAACAGTTATTGATTAAAGCAGTCAGCGATAATACTAAAACAAGAGAATATTCAGAATATAAAATATTAAGACTGCAGCGATTAAAAAGTTTACTTTTAAGCATAATAATAATAATCTTAAATCTTAAATCAAAGTATGTTTATTACAGAGCACATGCACACATACGTATGTGTGATTGTGTAATTCTATGTATATAGATTGTAATGTGAAAATAAAAATAGAAAAGGATAGACAAAAATGATTTGACTTGGGGCCATGTACAGAAACCTTTTTGCAAAACAGCATTCTTTAAATAATAATTAAAAAATTATAATGATACAAAGTCAAAATAGAGGGGCTTGGGTTTGTGGTAATTGACTCACTTGGACCTGTTTATACAGGTTATGCACTAATTCTTCTTTCATCCTTAGTGAAGGTTTAAAAGAAGAACAAGAAAGATCCAATCTTGTCATAGAGGATATGAAATACATTACACAATAATTATATAAAATGGTCTCATTTCTCAGCCCAACGAAAGAAAATGACTAAGAGTGAAGAACACCAAGAATGCCAGTTTATGTTGCCAAGACATCCATTGTATCTCTTTGTCCTAAATGCATTTATCGTTCTCTGATTATTTATATTAGTATAATTATTCACTTCTCAAATCTTCATAACACATTTTATTCAATTCCTACTTGGCATCTTTAAATTTGGAAAAAGTAGGCTTGATCATCGGCATCATAAATAGAATTATGCGGAGGTGTTTGCTAGAAAGTGTTCTGTATGAGAAATAGTTGCTGCCAAAAAGCAGACAACATTCACTTGTGAACAAGGTCAAGCATTTAAACTTTGCAGACAAACATGAAATGCAGGAGGATAGAAAAAGGAAAAATGTGCTAAGGGCCAACTCAATAGATATACTCTTTGTTTAACAGATCTAACAGATGCTTTGTGCTAAGATGTTGCAAGTTTATTCAAAACTGAATCATAAAAACAGAGTAAAATAGTGGTGATTGGTTTCTCAGTAAGAACTTCTATCACAACATCCTGGATTATCATGCAGTGGCTTATTAAAGACATTTGATTGCCACAAATAACAGCAGGATAATTGCCTAAACATATTTATCTGCTGGATAAAACATTTGTATGTAAGTGAGCTTGTTATGAAATAGACATCCAATCAGAAAAGGTCATAAAAACATAAATGGGAATGTTTAGCATCTCAGAAAACAATAGATATACATTCATAGCTTCAAGCAATTACATGGTACATGCTCAATATAGTTCAATGGTATCTTAAATGTCCAAATATAGAGATTTTTGATTATATTAACAATTGGTTTAATCAGTTATTTGTATCTATTTGAACTATTCTCAGATTATTATGAGATAATCCAAAACAGCTGGTGCATTTTAAATTATTCATTACTTGCCTACTGATATTAGGCATTTGGGATTAGACACATTTGACTCAACTTTTCTCCTTGATTGACACCTGTAGGCTATCAATGGATCATTATTTTGTACAGGCAATGGAAAGTACATTTTGTAGCATGGTCTGTCTGTCTTTGTTTGTCAGGTGTCTCTTATGATTTCACTTCTCTTATGAAATAGATGATTTTGGAATATATAGGAATTTGATGTTACCTATTTAGGTTACACCATTCACAGATATATAATCCAGATTGCTAAAGGGGGATTGCATTAATAAATATTTCCATTTATTTAAGATTGCGTGTTGCATACTCATTCACAGAATTCCCATTGCCTATTGTGGGTGGAAAGTCCTTACTGCTCTTGGGCACTGTGTTAATCTCCATATATCAGAGTTGCTGTATGGGAATTGAGATGCATTTTTTAAATTATTTTTTAAAGCTACACTTTAGGTAAGAAACCCTATTTCATGGGTTTGTTGTCAATTTCTTTAAACATTTGCTATATCTAGCCAACAACACATACTATATCTGTCTTTATCATGCACATGTCCTTAGGGTATACTGCAATCTGCCACAGTTGTTCTTGACATGCTTTCTCCTTTATTTACAGCAAGGCCACATAAACTGCTCATAAAAGTAAGCCATATGCACATAAATCTAGCATGAACCTTAATGGTAACATCTGACAACTGGATCACAGTCCAGTGTACAGAAGTCTAATTGTCATGATATCACACAGCTATTGGTTCTACGGTCTCTTACCTGTCTATTGTAGTTAAGTTGTATTTTTAAATACAACAATTTGAAGGTGACAAAACACTTCGTCATTATGACAATTAGCAAGTAGCTGCTGTATTGATTACTTAAATAGATTAAATGAGATTATCACTGGGCCAAAGAAAAAAATGTATGTTGGAAACAAACAGCAGTTTCTAAAACTGAATAAAAAGGTAACTGCTGCAACAACTGATAGTAGAAAATGATAGGTTGAGAATGTTCAGGAGTTTCAGCGCAGTTCCGTTGGAACACAATCGAAATATCTCTATATCAAAGCTGCAATTGGCCCCTGTGCACGTCACTTAAATCAGGTCCTTCCTACTTCCTGTTTGTATAAGACGTGACATCTGCACAGGAACTTCCTCGTTTGCCGGGAGACTTGAACTCACAAACAACCTTGCAACCCTTGGGCAGTGCTTCCTTTTTCAGATAGCTGGGGTTGCATTCGCAACCTATCGTTATCTTTCAATTCGGAAGCACTGCCCAAGGAGGAGGGGTTACTGTATAACAAAACCATCACAAGGGAGGAGGCAGCGAGCTGATAAGGGAGCCTGCCCCGAGGCGTACCGCTAGGGGGCCTCAGCAACACAACTCCAGACAGGACCCACAGAGGCCCCTGTGGGGCCACACCTGGGCTACCCAGGATCGAGGACTGTAGTCACGCTCTACTGGGAACTGTCTGCAATCAGCATAAACAAAGCGGGGCTACAGAGGTCAACTCTTACACCCTCCGCTCACAATATCAATGCTTACTGCTCTACTAGTGCATTTAGGAGTGAGGCTGTATATCTACTTGCACAATATTTGGCGCGGGCAATCAAGCAACTTGTGCGCCCTCTGCGCTTTAACGCGGCAGTGGACCCCTGATCCTGCAGTAGCTCGAGTGCCCTCCGCTGAGGACAGCGGCAGCAGTCCACTGCTCTACTAGCTCACAGCTAGAGCAGGGTCACAGACCTGCTGTACAATAAACTACCCACACAACAAGGCAGCAAGATTCAACTTGAGTTCCATGCACTGGGGACAGTGGCAATGGCCCCCTGTTCCACTAGCACTGCTAAGATGGGGCCACAGACCTGCTGCCTAAGTAGAAACACTGCAGGGTACAGGAGCCAGCTCATGCACCTCCCGCGCAACACAGGAGCAGTCGATACCTGCTGATTAGCACAGCTAAGGCAGGGCAATGGCAGCTCTTATGGGGCTCAACCGCAGCCAATATAACGGATTCCCAGTGAAAGGGACTAGTCCCGTCACATCCAAGCTCTGAAGCAAAGGGAGGAGGATTTAAAGTCATCAACTCAATAGGCCTGTTAAAGAACACAGGGTTAGGCCATAGCGTGACCCTGGAACCATTTCGCTCAAAATGGACATACGCAAGTAACTCGCTCATGTGTTTTACAGAGGTGATTGCTACCAAAAATGTAGTCTTAAGTGACACTAGCTTCAGCTCAGCTGAGTTCAGTGGCTCAAATGGGGCTTGGAAAAGTGCATCTTAAATATTTTAATGCATAATTTATTTGATTTTTACTTCTTTTTAAAAAATATTAACATTTTTCACAGTTAAACTGGGATAACAAAATGTAAATTTTATTAAAACCATAATGTAGGCAATATCGTATCTATACATATTTTAAATTGCCTATTCAAAAAGGTTTGTATGATTCATAGTCTTACAGGAAGCCGGGTGAGCCTTAAAGGCTGAATAATTAGGATCAAAAAATCATTAAGTTCCAGTACAAACTGGCTTGTGAAACTTATGCAACTGGTTTACTTTTTACAGAATCAAAATACAGTTTATAAAGATTGAAGACAAAATGTCGGTTAATATAATACAATCAAAACTGTTTACTACAGAAGACAAACTGCATCTTCATTAATACTGGCATTCCTTTAAAATAACTAAATTGCAGTCAGGCAGACCCAGTCAGTGAGTCATTGCGTAATTCTTGTGAAAGCCAAACTTGTTGAGAGTAAATTTCTTAGCATAGTCAAATACAAATTTAAAAACAAGTCAAATAGTGACATTTGTGCTCAGGCTTAAGTAGGCTACTCAGCAGCACCTTGTTGTGAAGGAATGCCAACACAGGAAGCACAATACATTCAAACACAGGGGACGCTGTTTTGGGTGAGTTTAAATTCCCCGGCCTTGCCATGCATTGGAGTGTTGTTGATTTTTCTGTGGTAGCCAATGGGCTTGTTTATTTGTGTGTTATTAAATTATTTGCTTAAATGTTTGGTCTAAATCTATACAGATCAGATTGGATGTAACATTGCTTACAATCAAAGTTCTGAGTTTACAACCATTTCATCTATCGGGTAGTATAGACAGTGTATCGCTGTGCCTTTTCCGGGCATTCTTCTACCTTACAAGACTGGGAAAGAAAGTCTTACAGCTGTGCCACTCAACAGGGTGCCCTTGATAACGTGTCTCTTTAAAACATATGAAAGAGGATTATTGAACGACAACTGACATAAGTTACAAAATACACAACGGTTAAATAATATCCTCCAGGTAGTTTTATTCTCAATATAGATTGTACTCTATGCAGCAGTAGTTCTTGCTGGGAGATAACATTCAGGGATATATTAACCTGCTGTGTGGATTGATATAGTGTTAGTGTTAAAATTATTCTGCAGAATATATATAAGAACCTTACCTTTGCATAAACTAAGTCTGTAATTACTGTATAGTCTTTTATTTATTCATTTTCAAAAATGCTCATTTTAAAGCAGAAGTTCTATTGTCTATGGACTATAGGCCTCCAGCTCTGTTTTCCTGTTTTGATTCATAGGAGAATAAACTATTTAAAAAAATATTACTCAACCCCTGTTTAAACTCATGGCACTAAAATGCTGAAAGATAAGTTGTTATTCCAAATTGTGATGTATTTGTTCAAATAGCTGTGTGGTTCTCAGAGATATCCCCCAAGATCCAAAATGTTTGACAACTACTGTTTTAGAGCAGAGGTCTCTAATCCTGATCCAGGGCGATTGTAATGCTGCAGGTTTCCTGGCTCCTTTTAAACCCTCTCAGGACTGGAAAGAGTGGTTCAGTTGGTTGTATTATTTCAATAATTAGTTGGATTTGATAGTTAAGTGCTCAGGTGGATCAAAAACATGAAAAGACTGTGAGCCTCCAGCACCAAGACTGGGGACCACTGTTGTACCACTGGGGTTGTAGTGGTTTCGCAGACAAGAAAGAAACTCATGTTTGCAGACTTGTTCTTTTGTCAGCACTTGTGGTTGTGCTCAGTGATGGTTGTGCCTCTGCACTCTGCTCCTTTCAACTGGAACTCAGTCTCTCTTCATATAAAAAATTAAAGATCCCTCTAATGCCCATTATTTTTATGATGGCTGTGCAGCTCAGAGTATGAACTAGTTTAGCTTCCTGAACATCTGCTATCACTGTCAAACTTATAGCATACTGTACCTTGTGACTAGATCATAGAAGCCTATGGTCTAATTTGTACTTTTCAGACACATATATTGGTTATGTCCTTCAGCTTCATAGACACATGTACATACAATATTATCCTATTATCACAGGCCATAGAATGACACATGCTGGGTTTATTCAATAACTTGCTATGTGAAATATGGATTGCAAACATGACATTTTGTGCCACCAGGCAACAGAATCATATTTAGAAGTAGTTGTTCAACATGCTTTAATGTACTCAAATAATTAAAACTTTGTTATAAAATTAGTATTGTGCTCTTTCTGATTTATTCAAGGTGATGAATTCTGGTAATGTCAAGGTCAAATTTAAATGTCATAATTGGTCAATCAATTACACCTTGTCTGTGTGAACATAGCAATTTAATTGTCCATACAGGTGCTCAAAATCTATAACTTTGACCCTGTATAAATTATTTACAATGGCACCAGTCTGACTGAAGTTGGTGATTTACAACAATCAATATTGCAAGTGACAAATGCATTTGAAATCAGAGATTGTTTTGTGATTTACAATTTACTAATGACCAAAAGGAGATTATTTTTTTCTGACACAAATGCTATTTTTGTACTGCCAATCAACAGAAGTATTTGGCTAAACAATTTTTCAAGTATGTGCCCCCAATCTTATTGATTCTGGAGGCTTGGGCAAAAGTTCTTCCCACCCAACCCACTCAGAACAAGAATATAGCACCCAGTTTTTACAATGCATGTCCCTTCAATAATGCACCACAGTTTGTGTTTTGAATTAACTGTATTTTTACTTTACTTGGTGCTCAAAGGAAACTTGTGCAGGTCCTGTCAGAGGCTCCTGTGACATTGTTGATCTCAGAACATTTTTGATGAGCTTTAAGCAGGAAAAGCTTCTCTCACCTGAGGCAACGGTGACAGGGATGGTCAGGAGAAGTTGCAGGGCAATGCTTAAGTTGGCAGTAAGGTCTAGCACATTTTTTCTGTATATGTAATTTAGCATCTCCACTGGAGAAGAAACATGGCTTGGGAATGCATTTGAAGTTTGATCTCAAGTATCAACTCCTTACCAGTAATGTCCCCCAGTTTTTCTTCCAAGTTCTGTATGCAATCCTCCAATGTACCATGCTCAATCGTCCTCTCCATGTCTTTGACAGAGTACAATAAGATGTACAAATGGAAAAACTGTTGTTAAAATCTTCCATTCAGGCTGATATGTGCTGTGTCCACTAAGGGGAGGGAAAATATCGAGATTGAAGCATTGCTTGGGGATAACCAATGTTTCCCCTCTTCCCTCATACAGAAACAGGTGAGGGTTTTTTCTTCGTTGTCTTTCTTCTGGGAATGTAATTTAAATCTCCAGGTTTTCTGCAATTTCACTTGCATCTGTTTGTGTGGACAAGAGTCCACTATGCCTGTACCTCTTCAAAAATATTCTGACTCCATTAGTCCTGCTTTTCAGTGTTCCAAAAGAAACTTGGAACTCTGGAAGATTTTGCTGATATGGTTTACTTGGAACAAATATTGTCCCAAATAATTACTGACAGGATGAAAGGAAAGCATCCAAGGTGGCATAGACACTACTTAAAATCACATATATCAGCTGATCAGTTCTTACCCAGCTCCACAATCATGCAGTTGGAATGATATTACAAACAAACCCTTAGTTCTCTATTGGTAACGAATATTTAAAAAATATATAATTTTGTAATAGTCTCTGGTAAATTTCTGTGTAACCAGCTTATTATTTTGAGGGAAATCCATGTCTGTTATCTGGACTGGCTCTCATATAACAATGTCACAGTGTTCTTCATTGCTTATGTCTTTAGGCCAAAGTGTCGGGTCATCTGGGAATACCAGAGTGTAAATTACAACATGTGGTTGAGGAGATCCAGACATGGCCGTTGCTGTAGTATGCCACCCTCATTGGTAAGAACAAGGCTGTCTGTGAAGCTTGATTCCGTCACCGATAGTCCCTCTCCCTTTGTAGTTTTCCTACTGGTGGTTTCAACCTATGCCTCTGCTGTATCTTCAGTAGGAACGGTGAAGCTTGGGTCTGTCACTGACAGTCCTTCGTCTCCCTCTGTGACTACAGTAGGGCTAACTTTACCACTATTGCCGCCGGCGGTTTCAAACTCATTTTTGTAAACTTTCATGTAATTTATTTTCTGCTTTATTTTTCTTCACATTTATCTTACCCATTTAGATAATTTAATTTAATTCCTTCAGGGTAACTTTGCCTAGGTAGGCTATAACATAACATTAGCTAAACTGATGACAGGTGTCATTTAAAAAAAAGATGACCGATGAATAGCACACTAGCTAGAGCAACCATGTGTGGGAGTCACCAAACAAATACCAGCTATGAGCAGGAGTGGAAAAGCTTATTTGCGAAGGGCAGGTAGACATCTAATCCACCACCCCAGCATGGGACCCTGGTTTCTCAATAGGTCACTGTGTGATCCTAATATATTGGGTAAATTGGATATATTGAAAACTGTTTTTAAACTATAACAATTTCTTGCAACTCAAAAAGTCATAGTTTTATGCATCTTTACATGTTGCTATAGTGTATAAATCAGATATCCATAACAATTCTATCAAATAAGTAACTTTTAAAACTATAACATTTAAAACTTACCAAATAATGCTGGATGTCAAAACCTAGTATGTATGCTCCTTCAGCATTTCATGATATGTTGTGTCATAAAAAGAAATATCACCAGTTTTGTCTTCCCTATGAGACCTCGAGTCATTATTATCAAGTCAACCAAGTGTTAGTGTTTCTAACTCCATATTCTTACTCCTTCATAGTAATTATAGTTTCCATGGACAGCAT
The DNA here is from genome assembly GCF_036373705.1 of Amia ocellicauda. NCBI lineage: Eukaryota > Metazoa > Chordata > Actinopteri > Amiiformes > Amiidae > Amia > Amia ocellicauda. Next base: position 22,759,867 of record NC_089851.1, read on the forward strand.
AAGGTGATCCTGTGTCCACGGCTGTGGAAAAAAAAATGAAGACAGAGTTATTCTTTTCTCCTTTCCAACAACAGAGAAGATTCATACATAGTGGAGATTGTTTGCTCAAGTAAACAATCTGTGATTCGAAACAGGGAATAAAATCTGCAGCGATCTCTTTGATCCCAGTGCAGTGCAATGCAACATTTGCATCACTATCATCTCACTCGCCCACGCTAGTATGTATGAATTCTAGGCTAATGCCTCAACACAAGGTAAATACTAACTTTTCCGTAAAGTCATGAAAAGATGGATTTATTCACCTCCTTTCCAACAACAGGAGATTAATGTGCGGTAGAGATTTTTTTGTGAAAGTAATCAATTAATAAAATCAGCAATCTGTAGTGGTCACTTGACTCAAATAAAAACAACAAACTTAGCCAAATTGCTGCTTTTGAGATTTTTTAGTAGCTCTCCCATAGCTGTCTGTATAAGGAGTCTCATGTATTATACATGAGTACATTAGAGAGAGCTCCTTGTTGATAGGGGTGTCCTTTAAAATATTTACAGTGTACTATAATTACTGACAAGAAGTAAGGATATAGAATAAGAGACACTAACACTTGGTTGGCTTGATAATAATAGATCAAGTTCTGACAGACAAGGCAAATCTTGTGACACAAATTTAAGACTAATAAATACAGCATGGTTAGAGACATAATCAGATATTTTCAATCATCCTACCAAATGTGTAGTTTGTAGCATTGTTCAATCTTAACAAAATAATTTGGTGAAGTCCATAAATACTGAATATGGTATAGTAAATATGAAATTGTTTTAGAATCCTATATATACCAAAGATGATTTGAGTCAATGTTAGATAATTGAAGAGAAGTAACACAATTGGAAAGCAAAAGGAATAAGTGACTGCAATTAGAGATCCAAGACAGCAAGGACTGTGATCAACTGAATTAAAAAAAAATGTATGTGACAAAAATACTTTCTTAACAATTAGTAATATATTATATTATTCTAATTAATGGTATACAATTTCACATAACAGGTGGTTTACAATTTTCACTATTACACTAGTAGCATTATAGGATGGTATGTAAAAGCTGTAAATGTAAAGAGAAAAACATTATGCGTGGACTAAATAACACAATAATATAATACAGAATATATACCTTCTATCTATATATTTAATGGTTACTAACTATTTTGAATAAACCTAAATATAAAGTACATAATGCAGGTTATATATATAACCTCCATCCCTTTGGATGTCACCTCAGTGTGGAGGTTGTTTCTCTTTCTTTTTTTTTATAAGGGCAAAATTATTTCCACTACATATTGCAATGTCTTAAAAACACTGCCAGTATTGAAGGGATTTAATTGTGAAGACCCAGATAGCTACTGATACCAAAACACTATCGCATAACAAACACAGGAGTCTTACAAAGTGCTTAAAATTACATTAAAACATATGATTGTCCTCACAAAGTCTTGATAACAATAGAAATGGACTACAAAGTTGGGAAGAGACCAATATCTTTTGTTGTATTTCAAACTTTGCTGCTTGAGAAATGGCACAGTTTTCTTCAAGCGACATATCATAAAAATGTGTTGCAGCCATTCAGGTCAAGAGTGATCCTATGCCCTCTTAAACACCATCGCTTGATTATTGGTCTTCTCTTGTCCCATACTTTTTGTAATATATGTATGTTGATGCATATGTATATATACAGAAAGAGATATACATATACACACAGCCTAGACACAAATAAATAAAGGTCCATGTCTGTAAAGAACACCTCTTTATTCTATAACCATACATAGCATATAGCAGAGCAAATGAGTGAGGTTAATACATTGTGAAGCTGTGCTTTGCAGCCACAAACATTGTCTGGATGAAATTATCATTTTTTTCTTGTATACAGGAATCCCAATGAAATGGGTTTACCTTTGAAAAGATTGATCAATTATAGTCCAGATATGATTTAGTGGGGTTAATTTACAGTGGAAGGAAGGCAAAAGCAGAGATGTGTTCCCTGACTTGTTGTGCTGTAGAGTGCAATTTGGACCACTAGAATGTCAAAACCATGTCTGTGGAGAAACAGGAACACTTATGTCTAGTACATCGAGATTCTGTTAGAGGATGTCCATTGCTTTTGACAGATTACAGTGTTTTTAAGGAAAATAGTACCCCAGCTCACACTGGCCATGAAACTAAAATATGGAAAGGGAGTCAAGGTATCACATCTCTGCCACAACCTGGCCAATTACCATACATGAACCCCACTAAGCGAATCTGCTTTATCCCTGACAAATCTCTACAAAAGCATCCCGATAAACCCATCACCAGGGACACCCAAGAGGTTAAATGAAGGAACTTAGCTGTGAGGTTTCATTAGTTTTTTTAGAAAATAATTAAATATACTGATGGAATACAAAACATGGAGGCATTATTGTTTTTCGTAGAGGAATAATTTTCTCAAAATAATATTCTTACAAGCTTCACGATTAATGTATGACTGCTTATGTAGTTTTGTAAGTTGGCCTACTTTTGTGAACTCCAGAAATCCAAAAAAAGTATTGTTTGAAGAATGTATCTTTTGTTAAAAGTAAGATTCCTTACCCTGTAAATGTGGGTACTAATACCATGTAATAAACAAACCAGCAAATAATGAAATAAGTAAATAAACAGTAACAGTAACTGTTAATGACCATTGATAAAGTAGAAGAAAGAAAAACGGTGTTTAAATCAAATATAAAGCCTAATTCAGTCTTTAGGAAAATGTAGGACAAGTAGGAAAGATTTCAGAAAACAGAAGCAATGTTGTCGCACAGAGAGTTGTTGGGGTTTTGGGACAAACACTCTAACCACTTTGTTGAAGCTACCTCCTTGGGGGCTTTCACAAATGTATGGTCATTAAGCTATTAACAACCAAACAAGCAAGAGGGGACAAATTGCCTCTTGTTGGAAAACATTCTTAAGTTATTAATTATTATGTTGCATTATTTAAAACAAAATTATTGTAATATTTCTCATTTAATCCATATTGAACATTTCAAATGTAATCCAACTGTAAACTGTAATTGAAAAACAAAACCTAAATATCTACATGCCTTTACAATTATTTTTTTATTGACTGGTTCAATTTTTGTGTCAATATTCTTTACAATAATTAGAATTGAAATAAAATCAGTTTAACAAATAACAAAGATCTCTGTGTTGATGTTGCTCAATGTAAAATAGATCAATCTTTAAGTAAAAGTGGAAAACCTATTAAATCCTATCCCTGTAGACAAGTGGGCTTTTACTGGGCTCCCAGAAACCTTTTACTTTGTAAAACCCAAATCCCAAACACACCTATGCATGGTTCTTCCAGATAAAAGAATACAAATTTAATAAATAATACAATTTTACCACAGTCGTCTAATGGATAAATCTGTCAGGTAAAATCCACAGTATAGCATGAATTTCTGAATTAAGCAACAGTATGATGCATTTTACATAGAAAATGCAACATGTTGCATAATGTAAAGCATGAGTTGATGCACGATAAAACATGTATACTGTTCTGGGAAATAAATACAACATTTCAAAATCATTATCAATTCCATTATACATGTTTTTATTATTATTTATGTATGTATTTATTTATTTATTTATTTAAATGTTCAGCATCTAGACAAAAGTCAGACTTGTATCAGGTGAAATATATTCTAAATGTAATAGGCAAATGTATGTAGTTCTGTGTAAAGACGTTAAGAAAATGCATTTCCTGTATTTGGTTCAAGTATGTAACTTAAGCTATTTCATGACAGAAAATCTGATGCATGGCATGTATTGAGAATAATATAACTTATTTACTCTGAGATTATTATTTTGTATAAACAATATGGATGTAAGTACTTTGCTGTATAACCTTTGGTATCACATATGCGGTGTGCCTTTTGAATCTCATGTTTAGTATTGAAGAATACAAGGAATTGTATTCATAAAGCGTTAGTTTCTTTAAAAATAATTGCCGAGGCTGCACGTTGTAATTGATCGGGCATTATGTGTTGTTTTCTTGTGTCTCTAAAATGAACAAGCTCACAGCAGGTACGCTGCTTGTTTTCCATGCATTTTAATGGCGCTCTCCATCAAGGAGACTGTGTGCTGTTCCACTTTTAACAAGAGAAACGGTCCAGAAGACAGATTTATCTGAGTCCTGCTATTCTTCAACCGTTTATAATAGTTATCCAGTATGGATATATTATCCTCTATACATGAATAAAACATTGTGAATGTCTATTTAATAATAATAATAATAATAATAATAATAATAATAATAATAATAATAATAATAATGTCGCCATATGTAAACTATCAGATTTTCCCATCAGATCGGATGGATGAAAGCGTTCGCAAGATTGACGCAGTTTGTGGACTGGGCAGCGCGCTTCAGGACCATGGACAAGGCCTAAAACAAGAGCAACTGCTGTTGGCATTCTGTCTTATCACTGTCCCCCCTATTTTAATGTAAAGTTGTAAACACTGGTGAATGGAGGAATAACGACTGTTAACGCAAAATATTTTGTTAAATGTGATGCATAAAAAATGACATGCATAGGAATGGAAATATAGTTTAAATATATGACGCACAATGGTGATGTCTGCTATGGTAAAACAAACGGCGTTACTATAGGAATGAAAGTTCTGAAAATAAATAAATAAATACATAAATTAATTAATAAGCAAACAATACATATTATTTTATTTTGGCGGGATATTGTATGATGACTTTGTATTGTTTTCACAACATACTTAAACATCTGTGAGCAACGTCACTGAACAAAGATATCAGTCAAAGCTACGCACATCCGAAATGTAGGAGAGACGATATTGTGAACATGTAGTTTATAAATTGGATTAAACGTTTAGTAAAATATGTCTCCAATATTGGAAGATGTCTCCAGTAACAGAAATATGACGCCGTTTTCTTTTTTTAACAATCATTTTAAACAGTATGCGTCTTATAATTGACATATGTTCAATATGTTCAGCATCCAAAGAGAAAACACCAGAAACAACACGAAAACAAAAGATCTTCCATTCGTGCAAATTTGCTTTTGTTGATAAAGCACTTCTTGACACAGGAACGTCCAAAATTTCCACACATTTACTGGACTGAAGCCATATTTTTCTTTAAGGCTATACAAACACAAAAGAAAGCATTGACAGACACACGCAGTTCAGGGCTTTAATTCTTCGGCTTGAACGGCTTCACATTAATTCAGTAGTCCAAGTATACTGAATTGTCTGTGGACAACAAAAAAGTCAATGGATTCCCCAACAATAAAATCCCAGGATGGATTGAACTTCACTTGTATAAACTGCACAGGTCGATAAATTCGTTTATCCTAGAGATTACAGTAATCAGAAACTAATTGGAAGTGCGGGCTCCAAGGAAACGTCAATAGTCAACGTAAATATTTTAATTGGGCGGAGATCTGTCTGCGTCGCTGGCAGTTTTGTTTGAATGAATGGCATATTTTCATGTTCTTCTATCACAGAAGAAGTCACTGGAACAGAAATCCTTGAAAATATGTTTATAGAGGAAAAACTAAGAAGCCAGAAAAGGTCGAGTATTTCCATCCGCCCATGAGATTACCCCTTTCTAGTTTGAGATAGACCCGGTCCTCCCGCTCCACATGCAGCAGCACTCCGTTGCTGGCAGCCTCTCTAGTAACATCCTGATCCCCGGCAAACGCTGAGATGACTGGGTATTCATTTTGCATCAGGTTTACCTAAACAAAAGAATGAAAATAGCAATGAGTGATCACAATATACAATAATAGCAGTCATAAACATTCACACAATTAGGATATTATTAGTAATAGTAGTAGTATTTATTATAATTATGCTTTATAAGATATGCATTGATGAGAACCCAGTTGTATTTCATCCTCTCTCATACAGTGCAACATAACAGATATATTCCACCATACATCCATTAATTATTTAAAATCCCTTTGATCATGTTTGCATATCCAAACCGAATAATGCACTCTGACTTTCACTCGAATATAATGTGAAACCCATGCAGCTGTGCTCACCTGTATAGTCTGTCTGTTGTAGACCTTGACCACATGGAAGCTGAAACTGTAAATTCCTCTCCTTGGAGCTTGAAATACACTTGATTTAAGGTCGAAATGGTTGCCAATATTAACTAATACCTGCAACAACAGTAAGATAACATGACATGTCAACTTGTTTCCTTAACTCGATGAAATTACATGTTTAGAGAAGTATAGGGGGGGGGTGCAGAAGAATAGGATACAGTGATCTAAAGAAGCAGATACTGTGCAAAAGGGCAAAGTAAAGAAGTCATGGGAAGCATCGCGTATGTTGTTTAAAAAGATGATCTCCTGAAGGTTAATTAGGTTAAATTTATCAATGTATATCAATGCAGTTCTTAGCTGAAGGTCTTTGTAAAAAAATAACAGTTGGTAAGATATCTCACTTGAAAAAGCTTCATATTGGTGTATTTTTATTTTCCTATATAGTAAATCGTGAATTGCGTGATGCTCTTTGGTTATTTGTGTAAATGTTAGTGCTGACGGCCAATTAGTGAGCCTCATTAAGTCCTGAAATGACTATCAATTTATTCACGTATTTTATTCATAACAAAGTACAAGTGAATTGGCACATGCACTCAATCGCATACACTAAGCCACCAACCAGGGAAAAGATGATTATGGTTAACAGATGTATTTGGTTGTAGGTGACTTTTATTTTTTGCTTGCGCTGCAGCGTAAATATCAAGAAGAAGAAAAAGAAGTCCCATACTTGGTCTAACACAAGGACACACTGAAACTGCCATGCTAGTGGTTTATACAATATTCTCTATTTACAATTAGCCTCGATCTGTGTTGTAGAAATGGTCAAATAGGTATTGCTTACATTATGTTTTAAATGTTTGTTATTATGTGTACTTCATGTATAGGATACACACTGTGACGTCTTTAAACATCCCTGTGCTGAAGCTAACCAAATATGAGCAAACAATTTAATTACGAATTTATTTTGTTATCTTAATACTGTCAATGCGGTGTTCAGACATTTAGTGCCAAGATATTGAGATGAAATATTTGTTTCTTTGTATCAAGCATATGCATAAACATAGGATAATGTATTAATCAATTATGTGTTGGGTGGAGTGGAAACTGCTAATGACATAGACTGTCTTTTCAAGTTTCACTCACATAAAAGGCACAGCACATACACTTCCTTGTGTATCTAGGAAAGATCAGCATAAAGTTTATTGCGGTTGTGACTCCTAAATCAGCGAGGATCCAATGATCGGCATCTTAGCCCAAACATTTGACTTTTTAATGAATCTTCATATATATATATATATATATATATATATATATATATATATATATAACTTTTAGTCTTATGTATTTCTGTTTAAAGTTTGTTTTCTTAGCTTTTTATTAATAACATAATTTGATTAATACAGGTAATATTACTGATTTGGCGACTGTTGAATATCTTAGGTTACTGGCATACTTAGTCTACCTGCCGTGTGTATATGTGTTTTTAATATAATAATATGTAATCAATATTAAATTACTCGTGGAACTGCCTCTATTAACCCCAGGGTACATACAATAAATTAATAAATCCAGGTAACACATTTTATTTGAAATGCAAAGTATCAAGATGGACTTTGGAACGTTATTTGAATTAACCTTAATTGGTAATTACATTATAATGATGGTATATTTTAAAACAGCAGTCTCAATAGTACATATCAATTCACAGGCTACATCATATATCATCTTTTTATATTTCCTTGAATTAATTATAGTAGTCTGTGCAGTTCAATGCTCATTTAGGTATTATGAGTTGATCTATGTCCAATGGGATGTCTAACCTGGTCGAAGTAGATGGTCATGGTTGTGTTGCTCATTTCAGAAGGCTCGTGGTTGGTGCCCCTAACGGCGGAGAAAGCCACCTTGGCGCTGCCAGATCGGACAGATATCCCAAGCGAGGAGGTGACCCCTCCGTCTGAGGAGGGGTTCGAGTCACAAACCACCAAACACTTCCCTTCCAAAACGATGGGCTCCGTGTCATTCTGTCCCAGGGCAAAAGTAGCGCCACATCCCAGGAGAAGGGCCAGCGCCAGCATGGTATAAGGTCCAGGACAGCTTGCTGGCACCATGATCAAGACAAGAATCCTGTGCACACTGATCTTAACGATCAGCCCCTTGGAGGGTTGTTGTGGCTCGATCACCTGCTCCAACCTAACCTCTCTCTCTCTCTCTCTCTCTCTCTCTCTCTCTCCTATCTCTCTCACACTCACTCTCTCTGTCTCACACACTATCTCTCTGTGTGTCTCAATGGTTAAAAGGATGGTCCTCAGATTGCTCGCGTGATCAAACCTGGCAATTAAAAAAGGAAGATCGTCAGTATTAGGCTACTATCTATATCTATTAAGCCAAAGACAAAACATCATTACATGTGTTACATACCGAATATACAATAATATGAATGAGAAAAATAGCACATATCTATGAAAAAGGGGGTAACATTGTTTCTCCTATGCTCCTGGTATCCGGCAAATAAATAACTCCAAAATACTGATAAATAGTCAAATTATTAAGAACTTTATGAATCCGAAAGTATACACATTGCGCATGGAATAAAACAAGTATACAACAGTTTATCTTAATAAGGTGTCTTTATGTATGTAGGCTACGTATGTATGTATGTATGTATGTATGTATGTATGTATGTATGTATGCATGTATTTATATATGTATATATCAGTATATCCTAAAGTCATAGCAAAATAATAACGTAACTATTTTAATGGGTTACAATAATAATAATAATTAAGCAAACAAAATATATACAATTTAAGTGCAAATATAACCAGAATATACATTTTACATGGCCATATCTATCTATCTATCTATCTATCTATCTATCTATCTATCTATCTATCTATCTATCTATCTGTATGAAAATATTCATACACACAAACATCGCTTTTTCTTGCACACCACCAGGCTACTTATACATTTATCATAAGACAACATCAATAAGCCTGAGGCAAAACTTGTACATTTTATTTTAAATCAAGGCATCCCTGTCAATAATGTTGCTCTCTTGTTAATAAGCATACATTATATCTGTGATGCCTCGAAATTTAAAATAGCCTGAAATAAATAAAAATAAAAACTTATATGTGCCCCATGAAAGTTTACCTGATATATCCATGGCGTCAAGAGTGGGTTTAAAGTATGCTCCTGAATAAGCAGAAACCATGAGTGAAAGTGAGCTGATACTGGGCTGACGGAGAAGAAAAGAGGAGAGATCTTGCCTCTCCCGCCCATCCCTTATGTTTAAGTACAGGTCTAAGTTAGGTAGGAAGTAGGTATTACAAGAATGCAATAACCACAAACCCGCCTGCGATATAAATGGCGTTGTTTATTAAAACCGGGGAAGACAATCACACTGTTTCAGTGAACACATGCAATTTTAATAGATATTTAATCAGTTCTCACAATTGGAGGTCTCGTAGGTGGATAACGTACAAAGCCTGAACAATATTTGTAAAACCCTTTTGTAAATCACAAAAAGAAAATCAGAAAAAACAACATCATAATAAAAAAGTCTACAAAAACATCATAAACGGCAAAAATATAAATACCAATGGTGATACAATCTCTCTCTCTCAATTACGTTTAATATGAAGGTGAAATGGAAACAAAAAAGACATGTGGGTATGTGTACTCATTCATGATTTGTAGATTTTATTACTGTTCAGCAAGCCGATAATCCAATTTAATTAACTATACATGTGTCACTAATTTGTGTTTATGAGCCACGCTTTGTTAGCAGCAAAGCTAAAGAGATACTTTTGCACCACCCAGTGTATGAAAAGTGCTACATCATGACTTTGTTTAAAAGTAGTTCTTGATTTTGTTATTGTTGGTTGCATTGGTAGTAGTAGTAGTAGTAGTAGTAGTAGTAGTAGTAGTAGTAGTAGTAGTAGTAGTAGTAGTAGTAGTAGTAGTAGTATTGCAGTAGTAATCTCTCCCATTAATTGTTAGTATGCACCTTTAAAACACTATTTGATAGGGTTGTTCAAATAATTCACCGGGCAGGGATATTTTTGAAACATTATTTAGATTTTCTCAAGTAATGCAAAAACAAAAAAGAAAATAAAAAATAGGTATTCTTGTTTCGTAAACAATCAAAAGCAACACCACCGTCTCTTTACTTTTGCATCTGTTGTGTGTTTTAAAATTATCCTTCCTTCCTTCCTTTCTTCCTTCTTTACTTTCTTTCTTTCTTTCTCATGAAAATAATGTAAACTGTTAATAGCATTGATCCAGATAATTAAATGTTGCTTTGATTAAATATGTTAGAACTATGTGGTGAGCACTAATTGGGACATCCATCCATACAAAATAAATATCCAACATAGCTGTGAACCAATGAAAGACAATGATCACTTTAAAGAGCACACCTCACATAGTGGACCAAAACTGTTTTTCTGAAAAGGCCTCAAGTTCAGTTTGGCAAAGTGCTAAATAGTGAAATTAATGATGATGAAGTAGAAAGCACAACTAAAAAGAAAAAAGGCCCCAAACATACCAAGTGCCAACTATATACAAAATAATGGTTATGAATAGTTCTGTATGATGAACATCTAGTCTTAGAAAATATCAAATGCATGGCCCACCATTTTTCCTGGTTCTCCACAGCTTTGTTATTGTTAAAGGATATTCAGTCAGACTCCAGCAACATCCACAAATCTTGGTTTTGAGATGCCCAAGTGAATAAGCTAACGAAAAAAATCTGTATAAGGAATCTGCATGTCTAATATGTCTGAAAATGATTTTGCATATGGGCTGCTGAGCATTTACTTAACCTCTCTAATTAACTGCCAGTCTGCTTTCTTCATGTTAGTTAATTGGTGTTACTATGTCAGAAACACTGTTATAACTATGAAGTCTCTTTGTGATTCAGCATTTTTGCAAACGTTTAAAGGAGATTATATTAACATTGTATACTTTATTGTCATCTACCATGTGAGAGGTAGCAATTCACAGAACATTGTGGGCTTTTATTATCCATGTTTCTACATTTTTATGGTTAGAAAAGGCTCAATGTCTAAACACATTATAATAGAATGATTTAAGTCAAGTCTTATTCTTGCTGAAAGTGTAACTAAATTACATGGATCCATAAAATAATAATAAGATAAGGAATAACTTAATATACAGTAATTGTATTCATAAACCTGTCCAGAAGCTAAGAAAAATATAGTTTTCCTTAGAGAGCAGTTTACTTATGTGTAGTATAGTAATTTGTTTGCACTGAAAACTTCACCAGCTGCAGGAGGGTCAATCACAGATCGCTTGTCAGTTTAAAGTTGTTCTTTTCACAGCATGTGCAAATAGCATTTCTCTGGCTTTACAGACTATTTATTATAAATTGCCCTGTAGACATGTATTCACACATTGAAGATAAATTCACAGCTAGAAAATAAATAAGCTGCATTTAACAGTAAACCACATTTAAATTTTAAAAAGGAAAGTGGAAATTATACATACACATAAAATGAAAAATAATGTGAATATAACATTAGTTTAGCATGTCACTTTATTGAATATGTTGATATATATATTTCAGTTCCATTTATTGGAAATATGTACTTGCATATTTGTATATAGCAGAGAAAAACTGCATAGCTACAGAATTAATCAGACTACCAAAATGGTGCTAAACAGTAAATTACAGTATTTTACTTTGCAGAAAACAGTATATATATATATATTTTTTACCTCACCTGTTTGCTTTCAAAATATAGTACGTGTGTTTTGGGATTTAAAAAGGAATTTAAGCATGAGAGTATGAATTGGTATTTAAATGTGGTTTAAAATATCCAGCAATTAATAATTATTGGGTAGAATTACAGGCTAAGCCATGTTTCCAGTCATCCAGTCTGCCTCATTTAATTAGAAAAAGGGTATTCCTGAAGTAGAAATTATTTTTGCACTGCTACAAAGCTGCGTCATATTCAAAAGAGAACCAACAAAAATTGCAGAATTTTCAAATTTTCCATAGTATTTCCATATCCATTTTATAAATATCGTACCACCTCTATAAAACCAAGCAAACAGATACATATGGATTTGTGTCTCTTCTATTTTGTGCTGAGTGTTTTGTCAGAGAATTTGTATCTCTGTATTAGAAAACCAAAGTACTAAAACCCCAAACTTTGGTTTTAAATATATTCACTACTTATCAACCTCTAACTGATAGATGCTCCTAGGGTCCAAAAACATTTTTTTAATTAGTATTCTGCTTCTTACACTTATTTTAAATACCACAAAACAGAGCACATTAAGACATCTGTAACACATTATTATACATTCATAAATTCATTGTATCATTTTCATTACAATTTAAAACAATTAAAAAGTGAAATAATGATAATGATTGATTAATCACTCAAAATTGATGGGTTGAATTATTAAATCTAATTTATACTTACAATAAATCCATGTTTTATTATGATTTAATATAAAACAAAATGTATATTGTTTATGTTTAAGTGAAAAAAAAAAAACACTTGTGAAATTTGACACTTGAAATAATCTTTATTTTATATCAAATGTGCACTGTATGTATGTTTGTATCCCAAGGTAGTGAAACATTGACAGTTTTGTGTTATGGCCTAACAGGTTTTTTGTTTGTCTGGTTGTTTGACCTCAGGTTTGATTCTTTCTTGTCTGTACCATAAACCTTTGTGAACCTAACTCTGTCTAGTGAGCTTGAGTAAAACTCTCAGCTGCATTACAGATTTTTAATTCAATATTTGAAAACAAATATTAAACTCAGATACAGGTTATCTTATTGATGGACTTTTCCAGTAACACTCCAGTCCTTGATTGTACAGTTATGACCAGAATAGCACTGGCAAATATTAAAAGGTGCTTTTCCGTTTTACAGTTTGCTTATTATTATTTCATAAAGAGTGCCATAGTAAGAGTATAGTAATAGAGTTATACAACTTATTTACAAATGATTTGAATGACTCATTTTACAAATGTTTAAAAAGTTGAATGTCAATACTCTGACTTGAATAATCACCAGAGAATTCTAATGTGATATATATGTTTGTTTACTTTGTAAGCATCTAGAAGAACTGATGTGAATAAACATTGGATAGCACATGTATAATGATTAGCAGTCTCCTATATCAAAACAAGCAAACAAACAAATACAAGGAAATAATACCAACAACACAGAAAAGAGATGTAAGTTAAGATAAATATGATACATTTTTAGGGCAGTGAAGTCTGTGATGTTGTTTAATGATTTTGTTTTTCCCACATCACTGTGAAGGAGCAACATGCTGGTCAGTTACATAGTTTGAATTGTATTCCCTTTCATTCACCTCAGTTAATGTATTACTTTAATGCTGGGAAATAATTATTTGTACTTTAATTTAATTGTCCAAGGTACTCTGATGAATAATTTGATTACTTTTCAAATCCATTCAGTATTGAATCGTATGTTTATTATGTCATAATCAGTTTTGAAGTGAGAAATTTGAAATAGGCCCAAACCACTTTGAAGGATAAATTAAGGATTTACATGGAACCAAATGTAAGTCCCTGTAGAAGAGTCAGAAGGAGAATAGTAGAATTATTATTAGGACACCTAGATACTCATACTCATTAAAATATGTCATAAGCTATATCATGTATATGGATTGGAAAGGATCAAGTTTCTCATGAATCAGATGGTTAATTAATTAAGATTTTCAGCTCATGAAACATGGGACCAACACTTTACATGTTGCGTTAATATTTTTGTTCAGTGTGTTTGTGTATATATATATCCATTTGCTGGATGAAGGCCTCCCTAAGATGTTTTTCCATGTCACATCTGCAATGTGTATGATTTCATCTTCCCATCTTCTATGCGGTCATATTCCATTCAATAACTTCCTCTGTCCATCTTTGATCTGTTCTTCTTGCAGTGTGTCCGGCCCATTGCCATTTTAGCATTGCTTTTTCAATTATGTCAAATATTTTGGTTTGTTCTTGGATCCATTTGTTTATTTTTCTATCTTATTATATACATCTTTCCATGCTCCTTAGTGCTGTCCACAGTTTCTGTATCATTTTTGCATTAAGTGACCAGGTTTCACATCCATGTGAGCAGTGGTAGAATGCATTGATCAAATACTTTTCTCTTGAAGCAAGTGGGTAGATTTCCTTTCAGCAGTGTGCTGTTTCTTCCAAATACATTATTTTTACTCTTCTTTACATTTTGTCCATACCTCCATCTGTGCTGATTTGTTGTCCAGGTAGAAATGACTTTTAATTCTTCGAGCCATACACACACACACACACACACACACACACACACATTGCCTTGCAAAAGTATTCAGACTCTTCCTATTGTGTGCTATTTTGTGAAGGTTCAAATTGATACATACACATGTTGCCCAAATTGATGTATTAATTTAGCATGCACTTTCATAACTGCGTAGGATGCACAAAATATCAAATTAATAAGGTTCATTTTGTTTTCTTGTTTTCCAAGCACGAGGTGTATTTGAAAACTCATTGCGAGTGCAAGCTCTGATTGTGTTTTGAGAGATGAGGCGTTGAAAGATGCGTCATTAACCGTGTATTTATTTATTGTTTTGTTGTTCAGTGATTTGTTTCAAATACGTAACATTACCCTGAACTCTGTATATCTCTTTATTTATCCAGATATGCTAATGTATTTTCTAAATGTTTATTTTATGTTTTTCTGTGTGTAGTTCAAGAAGCTCCACCAGGGTACAATGTTTTCCATTTGTCAATAATAATATATATATTTTTATTTTATTTTTATAAATATGGTTTATATATACGTAATACGTGAAGACAAGACCCTTTGAACGTGTGTCTGTTAGGTACGAAATCCACAAATTTGTTGTTTTTTTCCCCACTACGTCATGATTTTGGAACATTTATGTATATTTTGGCCGTTCGGACGACACGTGTTCATGTATCCTTGACCTTGTTATACTGAAAATTCTGTAAATAGCACCACATTTGAGTTTATTTCTTGCGTACGAGGATATCACATTTACAAAACCAGAACCAGAAATCAGTGAACAGGTGCTATTTTATGTTAAATATGTTTGTGTTAGTCAGAGAGCCTTTTTTCTAGTCCATTTAATGTGCTGTTACATGTAGTTTGATGCATGGATATTCCTGATGCTGTGGGTGACATAGTCGGTGATTAAGTATTCCCATTTATTTTAGTTTCTTACTTTAAGTACAAGTTTAAGTAAAATTTATTTTAGCAAATATATTGTATTTACTCATTACTTGAATATTTTCACAATACATGAGCAATAATAACCTTGGGTCATACACTCAAAAAATAGAAAATCACAAAGAAAAATGTTAACAAAATTGGATATTGCAGGGGACAGGAAGAATATATATATGCATTTATTTATTTATATTTATCATCACCATCACCATCAGCCAATATCAATTCACTGCTCGATGAAGGCCTCCCCAAGATGTTTCCATTAGTTCCATGCAGCTTTTCTTTTCCACGTCACACCTGCAAAGTTTATTATTTAATCTTTCCATCTGTTATGTGGTTGTCTTCATCCATTTAATAGCCTCCTTGGTCCATATAAATATATATATATATATAAATATATATAAGTGAGTGAACAGAAGAAAAATCTACATCAAATCAATATTTGGTGTGACCACCCTTTGCCTTCAAAACAGTATCAATTCTTCTAGGTACACTTGCACACAGTTTCTGAAGGAACTCAGCAGGTAGGTTGGCCCAAACATCTTGGAGATCTAACCACAGCTCTTCTGTGGATTTAGGCAGCCTCAGGTGCTTCTCTCTCTTCATGTAATCCCAGACAGACTCGATGATGTTGTGATCAGTGCTCTGTGGGGGCCATACCATCACTTCCAGGACTGCTTGTTCTTCTTTACACTGAAGATAGATCTTAATGACTGTCGCTGTATGTTTGGGGTCATTGTCATGCTGCAGAATAAATTTGGGGCCAATCAGATGCCTCCCTGCTGGTATTGCATATGGATAAGTATCTGCATGTACGTCTCAGCATTGAGGAGACCAATCATTCTGACAAAATCCCCAACTCCATTTACAAAAATGCAGCCCCAAACTTGCAAGGAACCTCCACCATGCTTCACTGTTGCCTCCAGACACTCATTAGTGTACCGCTCTCCAGCCTTTCGGTGAACAAACTGCCTTCCGCTACAGCCCATCGGCGTCGTTAGACCCGGGCTTCCGGGGCTTAAGCCCTGAGTCTCTTAGTAATAGCCCCGGGTCTTTTGATCCAATTCTGATTAGCCCGTCAGCCCCCTGCTTGTACCGGAGAAATCACCATTAGCCCTGGGTGACCGGGATCAAGCTCGGTTAAAACCTGAAGTCTAGCGACGCCCCTGCTACAGCCAAATATTTCACATTTTGACTCCTCAGTCCAGAGCACCTGCTGCCATTTTTCTTCTCCCCAGTTACTGTGTTTTCGTGCATAGTTGAGTCGCTTGGCCTTGTTGCCTTTTGGACACAAGTCTTCCATGAAGGCCACTTCTGACCAGACTTCTCCGGACAGTAGATGGGTGTACCAGGGTCCCACTGTTTTCTGCCAATTCTGAGCTGATGGCACTGCTGGACATCTTCCGATTGCGAAGGGAAGTAAGCATGATGTGTCTTTCATCTGCTGCAGTAAGTTTCCTTGGCCGTCCACTGTTTCTACAGTCCTCAGCGTTGCCCATTTCTTTGTGCTTCTTCAAAAGAGCTTGGACAGCACATCTGGAAACCCTGTCTGCCTTGACATTTCTGCCTGGGAGAGACCTTGCTGATGCAGTTTAACTACCTTGTGTCTTGTTGCTGTGCTGTCTTGCCATGGTGTATGACTTTTGACAGTAAACTGTCCTCAGCAACCTCACCTTGTTAGTTGAGTTTGGCTGTTCCTCACCCAGTTTTATTCCTCCTACACAGCTGTTTCTGTCTCAGTTAATGATTGTGTTTCAACCTACATATTGAATTGATGATCATTAGCACCTGTTTGGTATAATTGTTTAATCATACACTTGACTATATACCTTCAAAATATATATATAGTGGCGTGGTGCTTGGAGGGGCACTACACCATGCTACACCATGTGTTTCTGGTTGCTGATTCACCCTATGTATAACATCATTGGGGTTGTCATACTCCTGAACTCTTTGAATAAGCAGGGTCTTATGGAAACAGACACACATAAGCAGTGAAATATGGTGCAAACTGTGATTTTATTATGTACAGTGCAAGGTGAAGGTGTAAGATAAAACCTAATTTCTCAAAGCTCCCTCTCTAAATACAAAAGACACTACTTACAGACAGAAACACAGCAAACCATCCCAATTGTAATCTTTAATCCATAGGCAAAAGGTTGATTACCAGGTTTCTTCTCCCATGCATATTGTGGCGCGGTGTGGGCCGCCCTGAACTGCCCTGTGCCTCCCCAGACCCCGGGGTAGGGGATTCACCGGCGGAAAAGCTGTCCCGCTGTTCCCAACATGACTGGTTCCCCTTCCCTCATGGTGGCGGCATCACTGACTTCCTGTTAAGTAGGCAGGACAAAGATCCTCTGTTTAAACAAGACAGTAAATTCACCCTTTTCTTGCGTCATTATGGGAGTCACAAAGAGTTTTCTCCCTATCTATATAATGGAAAACCTGCTTCATTTCATATTCAAAGCTTTATTTAAAAAAAAAACATAATAATAATAATAATATATATATATATATATATATATATATATATATATATAGATATATATATGTGTGTGCAGGTGGATTGTATTACAGACACCACTTTTTAACACATACGAGTTATTATTTCAACCAGTAGTGTTTTCACCTGGCCTGACAACATCGCTTTATCACCGAAGTGCTGTGTCTAGTAGCGGCTTCATGAATATTCATGAGAAGGCCTACACAACAACACAACGGAGCCTTGATGCAGGAGGCGGGACAGAGATTGGCGGCAATTCAAGAAGAATAGATTAATAGCTTGTGGATTATTATAATAAGTAGTATTATTATCATTGTAAGTAGTAGTAGGTTTAATTTCACAGCCACGTAGGTGTTCATTATTTAATTGTGGAAACACAACAACATCATATATTATTGATTATTATTATTACCTTACTTAATTATAATTAATTAAGTAATAATCTTACTTCGTATATAATACAAAAAATACCAAACACTTCGAGAATTTTATTTATTATAAATATTATAATTATTAATAATAATAATAATAATAACCCACACGCTCGCTCATGTTTTGGGTTGCTGCTAATCTGTCATCTACGGTGGCTCGTTGAGGACCTGAAAAAAAAAAATAATAGTAATAAAAAGCCCCTATGGTTATATCGTGATCACGACATAAAATGCATCCCGTTATCCCGCTATCAGAGTGTTGTCATTTTCATTAGACAGCGCTGAGACTGGGGCAGTGCTGTGTCAACACATTAGGTTTTATTTTCAACAAGGCTAAAGGACAGACATTGTGTTATGCCTTTCAATAATTGAAGGACTACACATCAAAGCAGTGGCCACCCCTTAACTGGCGACACAGGGGCTTTAAAAACTCTATTCAACTATTCAATTATGGGGACTGGAGGGGGAGAACTCAAATTAAAACGTGCAAATGTGATATAGGTGTATTTAATCAAAGTAATCAAAGTGAAAAACATACAGTGGGATGAGACCGCTACATCTGTAACAGTTAAAACTGTATAAAACATACACAAACAATGTCATGCTTATCAAAGGGGAGCACTGTGCGGTGATTCAGACCACTGGGACTTAAAATATATCATTTCAATCAGGCATAACTAGACTCAGTGCTTAACAGACTTATTCCACCCCCTGTATTGTACGGAACAATAATACCAGTAAAAACATTATTATTATAGTAATAACAATAAATACATGTGTGACAGATACATTTGAAACTCCCCAATCAGGATCCGAGCCGCGTTCACTGAGCGCCTCCACCACAGCACAGTGTTCAGCCACGACACAGAGCCTGTCTACAGGTGAGCTGAACACTGTGCTGAGGGGTTACATCACTTGTAATGTTCATTATGCAGAATGAGCCTAATTACAAATAGGCACACGTAGAAAATGCTAATATGAACATGTTTATGATTATGATGATTGTAGTTTGGTAGTTGTGTCAAGAAAACTGAAACAGTGTGCTGGGGTCCAGGCCTCGGACACACACTCACCATGGGCAATTTTGAGTGACCAATTAACCTGAACCGCATGTCTCTGGACTGGGTGGAAATGGAATGAAACCAGAATACACTTAGAAAAGAAGCGAGATATAGAGAGAATAAGCAAACTTCACAGAAGTGTAATGCATTAGGCACATTTCAGTCCAGTGGGTAGTCTATATATTAACCAGGAGGCTGTGTTGTAATGAAGCTCGCCATAGTTGCAGGATCGTCTGTAAAGTCTAAGTCTGGCAAGTTGACGTCTAAGGTGGCGGACACTGATGTGTAGTCCTTCAATTATTGAAAGGCATGAAACAATGTCTGTCTGCATTAGCCTTGTTGAAAATAAAACCTAATGTGTTGACACAGCACTGCTCCAGTCTCAGCGCTGTCTCATGAAAATGACAACACTGAAGCGAGAGATAGGGTTATCCCGTGATCTTGAGTTAATGGGAGGTAATTTATTCCGTGGTCACGACATAACCATAGGGGCTATTTTTTTTTATTTTCATGTCCTCAACGAGCCACCGTACGAATATGTTAAGGAGAAGTGTCTCCTTAACTCCTCAAATGCCTGAGATCTTATCCACAGTGCGTCAGATTTAGGACCAGGACCAGGACCAGGACCAGGAAGACCACGGTAACGGGACAGTGCTTTCCGTTTCGGATTATGGATTGAATGATGGACTTCGCTTGTTTGTGTTGATTATTTGTGTAGTTGTAGAAAGGGACTTGTTCACCAGTGTTAGTTCAGCTGTTTGACGCACGCTTCAGCCCCGGCAGTGCAGTGTCAATCAATCAATATACTCGCATAAAAGAGTATTAATACGATTGAATACACTTGGAAGAAACCGCACACTATTGCAAGGAAATCTGCCCATTTGCTTGAAGAGAGAACTATATGATCAATACTACCAGTGCTCACTGCTGGCTCTGAAACCATGTGGCGGGCTGGATTAAATCAAAACTTTGACCTACCTGCTAATAACAATAATCTGTTACATGTATGAGTAGAAGAAAGTACCATCTTAAAACGTCTGTCACACTGAGTACAGGTTTGTTGTTTGCTATAATTAAAGTTAAATTGGGTTAAAGTTTTGATTTAATCCCTGTACTGGTCATTAAACGCAAAAATGATACAGATACCAAAAACAACACACAGAAGCATGGACAGGTGTATGCTTGGAATAACAAGAAGAGACCAAAAATATGCATCAGAGAAGCAAAAACATGTTAATTGTTTTATTTATAATAATAAAACAAGTTTAATTATACACAACTCTTCATTTGGAATCCCTTAACAGAAGTGCTGAAAGGGGAAATTGAATACATGCATAAATACAGTTACAATGCCACACAGTCTTGGGAAGACAGAATCAATTCTTCTAGGTACACTTGCACAAAGTCAGGGATTTTGAAGGCATATAGTCAGGTGTATGATTAAACAATTATACCAAACTAATGCTATGCCATAATTGAAAGAGTTAAAATGTCAATGGGCTGGACAAATTACAAGAAGAACAGTCCAAAGATGGACAAAATAAGCTACAGAATGGATCCCAAGAGATGAGAAATGTTGATGATATATGATGATGATATATTCAGCGAACAGCAGCAAAATTATTTGTATTCTGAGGTGTGACAAAGCAGAGTGGTGTTTGTTGTTCAGCCAGTCGGCCGCTAGAACGAGTGCCAGAACGAAGTGCAAACCTGAAGTGAATTGAAATGGAATTGAATTTGAATTGTGTCCTAGAGGTGTGACAGATTGCTGGAAATTAGTTAGGCGTTAAAAAAAAAAAACTTTGTGAAGATGGGGGAACTTTTTCGACCTGTGGGGCATGATTAGGAAGCGGGGTAGACTATTCAGGTGCCTTTCATTTGACAAAAGAGTAAAACCTATTTAGTTCAGTTAGGTCATTCTAATTAGAGGATGGCATGAAAAACTAAAATAAATGTCTTTCCAGGGAAGGAGCTGCATTTAATGTAAGGAGTTAAAGTATTTTTGCAATTTTCTTTAGCAGCACAAACATGTTTTTATGTATGTATTTACTTAGTTACTTGCATAATTACTTACTCACTATTTTTGTTTGGTTCCAGATCTCCACCAGTGTCTGTATATATCTATATATATAGGCTATTTAATGACCACATGCAGTGGGACCCAAGGAGAAATATGAATGATTGCAGTATTTGATACAATGTCATTTCCATCTGTTTCCACAAATCGTTGACTGGAAGCTTATTAGGAGTTATTTTTTTATTTTATTTTTATTTTTTAGAGCTACTGGGGTGCAAACATCTTATTAAAGATATATGGAACAGAGATCTGTTTTGTTACATTTCTCAGCAAAAACAAGCATAAAGCAGGGTTGACAACCAAAGAATCCACACAGGAGAACTGAAATGTTCATTTGGAAGATAGTTTTGTTAAAGTTTCCTCAATGAATTGTTTATCTGGAACTGTAGGGCTAGTGGTGTCCCAGAACCTAGAATTTAGTATATTTGTATTCACTTTGTATGATTCTATATATTTAATTGTAGTGATTTTGTGTTGTTTTGGGGTTGTTATTTTTTGTTTTGTTTTCTGACAACTTGTAATTAATTGATTTGTGTTCCCTTGCATTGATTTTCTGTGGACAATCCTTTCTGTGTTGTAACTACACCAACACCACCAGATTTGGAAAAATAGTTAAACTGCTCCAATAAAACAATTCATTAATGCAACTATATAGTCAAGAATTCAGCTGGATCAGAAAACAGAAGATGCTGTGGTCCACCAGGTTAATAGTTTTGTGCCTCTGGTCAAGGCTATGGCTGAGTTGTTATGGCGTAAATAGACACACATCTGACAATTTTCTCATTTATTTTTCTGGGGAACAACTGTCAGTGCAGAGACTGTGAGAAATAACTTGCAGAAAGAAACAATTAAAGTAATTATTTTTTTCTTCAGACCTTAATGCTCAAGGTTATCCATCCTCATTACTACTGTTACATTATCATGTCTGCCCAGTATTGAAGCCATAATAGAAGAAAATGGGAGAAATCGAACTGAATTCTTAATCACGAGAACCTGAAATGCACTTCCCACTTCACTTGACAAACATTGGGCCATTGCTGGTAACTGCCTACTGATGCAGAAGATGACGTGCTTTCCCAAAGCAGTGACTGACCCAAGGCTTGCAGAGGACTATGCAAAAGCAGAACACATCAAATGTCAAGTTGAGAGGGCAGTAGGCTTAAGATTACGAAACCGGAGGCCCTTTCTGCCCTAAGAGAAGGGTGTTCTTCAATCATGCGTAAAGATTGGCAATATTGAGAATGTCATGGCTATTTACTCTGACAGCAAGCGAAACAAAGTAGCTTCTGGGAATGTGATCAACAAACTATTGTTGTTTAATTTCAGAACCAACATTTCAAATGAATAAGGATTGAACAAAAAAGCAATTGTATATTTCTTTCCATGATTTTTTAAAAATGATTATGCACTTGCAATCCAAAAAAGGAAAACCAAATATACAGTTCTGGAAAAAATTAAAAGACCACTCCAAGTTCAGAAATCAATTTTAAGTAGTCTCTTAATTTTTTCCAGAGTTGTACATATATAAATGTATGGAAAATAACAGCTGTATGTCAGATATAGTTATCTATTACAAAGTTAACAATCATATAATGCTTTTATCAAAGTCAATTCGTATGAGACAAAATTGATGGATGTCATTGTCTGCCAATAATGCAGTAGATACTAAAACACTTTGTATTTTGCTTTTTAATTCTACAACATAATCAAAACTTGTAAATTGGGTTTTAATTCCATTAATAGTATTACATTTGTAGCATTTTCAATAAATCTGGTTGTACCCTTTGGCATAAGGACAGCTACTTTAAGACTACAGTTTACAAAATGAAAATCCTCATACATTACCCATACAAACACCAAGGTTAGCATACATTCACAGGATTTGGGGTAATGTCCAGCCCTATATATTAAAGATACCAACCAGGCAGCATGGTGAAAAAGCAGTTTTAGTGTTATAGTGTATAGTATAGTTTGAGAGCATTAAGAAAATTGACTCATATATTTTGAAATTATATAGCTGTACAGGAATCAACACATAACAAATACAAATAGAAATGTACACCACAGAGCAGGAGTCTGTTGAACATACAGTACACAGTACGCCAGGAAGGGTGAGTGCTGCTTCAAGTATAGGTCCTAGTCATGTTGAAAGGTGGGTGTTGTATTGAGGGGGTGATTGTTGTCTTCTTTGCTATATTTTCCATCCTGTCCATCAATCAATTTGTATTTAGTGTAAAAATGTGTTAAAAGGGTAGCCACAGAGTGCTTTACAGATTGAAAATAAATAGACAAATAAACAAAAACACCATAGGCAATAACAATTAAGAACAATCAAGAGAAGCAATACAAAATTCATACAGAATGGTAATAGGTTTAGGAGAAAATACATTTCTGGGGGTCTACGGTTTAAGGCCTAGGTTTAAAGGTTGCCTTCTCTCCATTATCAACCCTCTGGGATGGCGGTGCCTCATCAGCCCTCCAGGGTGGGGGGTGGGATGGCTTGTCAGACCCTTGGAGGGAAGCTACTCCTGGAGGACAAAAAGAGATGTGCTCAGCTACTGATAGTAAGATACATAGCATGTCTATGGCACACCGGTGGCACTATGGGCTATCTGCCATGATATTGCAGTTCTTGAATTATTTTGGTCTTCTTCAACTCTTCAACTTCAACAACCTGGTGAAACATTGGTCTGCTACTACTTTTATAATTCCTTCAGAGAATGTACTACTATCAGACTAAACTGAAAGAGTAAAAGACTTTGATACACAAAAAAAGCATCATAACTGCTCAAATTACCGACTCATCTGATTCACCTGTGTTACAATGATTCTGGTTTTAAAAGTGTCCTCCTTCTAGATATAAGAACAAACACCTTTAAAATGATCGGCCCCTCACATTAAGCAGCGACCTTCCTTTATCACATCATATAAAATGATCACATCATATAAAAACACATATGGCTTTAGACATTAATAAACCCACAGTACACATGTTGCTCTCCCCTCATTACAGTGCACCAGAACTCCACTTTTCCTGTACTATAACATTAGGTGGGAACTGCACTGTAAGCACTGTATCACAGTATATAATCATGCGAGTTTACTCTTGAATTCATACATTATTATTATTAGATCATTCACATGCATAAGTAACATGAATAATAAAAAATACACATAAAACTGGAAAGAACTCCAGAAGCCGATGGGATGTGTTCGCCTGCCAGACCAGAAGGTGGCAGTATTACACTGACTGAAATTATTTAAGTCCGCCAAGCTCGACCACTGCTGGCAGACGTGTGCAGCCGGGACACAGGGATTGTTTTGAGGGTTGCCAAACACACTGGTAAAGTAATCGTTTTTTTTTCTGTATCTGTAATTAAATGAGTTACATTTTACACTTAAGAATCCTACATTAGTATTCAGCAAGAGGTATTCGCATTGCGCAGCTCGTTTGATTCAGAAAGTCACGGAGCAGTCTGGCCGTGTTTGTTTGTGTTGCACAAGCGACTGGTGCTGTTGGCGGCGCAGCTGCAGACGGGGGTCGTGTGGGGCTCGTGTCGGGGGTCGTGTGACCGCGCGCTCGCTGTGTTTCAGGGTCTCCCCGCTGCACGCGCACACAGCCACGCTGCCTGCTGCCATGGCGACGGGCCGCGGGCAGTTCTTCCGCAGTTTGAGGAGAGGAGTGGAGCAGGCGCGGAACAGAGCGCCTGCGCAGAACAGAGCGCCTGCGCAGAGAGGAGGGTC
This sequence comes from Amia ocellicauda, assembly GCF_036373705.1. Lineage (NCBI taxonomy): Eukaryota > Metazoa > Chordata > Actinopteri > Amiiformes > Amiidae > Amia > Amia ocellicauda. The sequence continues at coordinate 22,785,023 of NC_089851.1, forward strand.
TGCGCCCAGCAGCGCCGCATGCGCACAAGCACCCACACCTCCCGCACGAAGCAAATCGCAGAGGTAGCTGATATTACGTCGTCCTGCATTCTAGCTCATGAAAACGACAACTTCAGTCTGATCATGTCGTTTTTTTTCGTAAATGCTTTTCATACAATCACCCACACATGGAGGTCATTAGAATAACATACTCATGTAGATGTTAAAGAGTGTGCTTCTAGTAAAAAAACAGCCCCCCAATCTCTTGCATTCATAAACAATACATACAAGTGGTCAATTTAACTTCAGTCGCCACAAAGAGCACGAACTGACTGCCTTGCTCCAGGTTTGTGAGTGGTGCTTCTGGAAACATTACATTATCATGATTATCAAAAAAAGGTGTTGTACCGCAATTGACAGGTGAGCATGACTGTAACATGTAATTGAAGAGTTACAGACATGCATTCCCAGATCCTGCAGAGAAGCTTGGTAACGATGAGACGCAGACATACAGGCTGGAGGTGACTGAACTGAAGGTCCTTATGTTATGCAGCAGGTGGCTTCTTCCTGTGCAATCAAAGCCCTGCAGCTAATCTTTGAGTCATTGTATATGGCCAGTATTTCAAGATGGCAATATATGTGCAAAGTGTATTACATAAGCATTACATTAAATATAATTGGTATACTGGCATTCTAATGTTCTGCAGTTTCTTCAGATTATTTTTGTCTTAGTAGTTTCCTTTTTTTAATGTTTGTAGCCCTGCAGAGTCCAAAATATTGTCTTCGAAGCCCAAATCTTCTGTGGCAGCTGCATGCTGTAGAAATCCTGCTCGCTCTTCTAAAAACCACATTGAAAGGCAAGTCAAATTAATAAATGTTTCTCTAAGAACAAGGTGTAAAGCAGGGTTTTAAACTGCAGTCCTTCATGAGCACAGTGTTAGTTTACTTTTTCAATTTTTTACAGCTGCACATTTATTGAAAAAAAAAAAAAAAAAATCTATGAATGAATATGCTTATGTTCAGACAGACAATGTCTTTTCCCTGATTAGTTTTCACTAGTGGATTAATACTAGATACGTAAGCTTATATGTGGAATTTACTTCTCAGGCTGTATATCTGAGTGGATGTCAGTATGTACAGTAAACGGGTTGTTTTGATGTAATAAAGTGACTTCCTCCACTTTCACACATCCCCCAATCAAAATAATAAACAGTATGATGACTATCATTCAATTAAGATCATTAAATTCCTATTTCTTATGCATTGTTTGATCTATGCTAGGAAGTTTAAGTGCAAGTAGTTTTTTTATCGCCAGTAAGAAAACAGGATTAAAGATTAACCGTGCAATAATGGTATGATTTTAAAATCTATTTTAATTTTCTTCTTAACAGTCTGCCACCTGAGATACTGTTGAAGATTTTATCCTACATAGATGCTGCTTCCCTGTTGTGCATCGGATGTGTGAACAAATGGTTTCACAAAATGGCCAAGGACAAGTATGTAATTGTCAGCTGTAGGAATATAGTGTTTCAAATGGTTTTTATTTGTGTTATATCAAGGTATGATATGATTGCATTGCTTGCTCATTTTCTATACATTTTCTTGTCTTCATTTACGTATATTTTTATTCTAAAGATCACAAAACTGTAGTGAAAGTAAGGTTGAATTGTGTGTGATGAAGAAAATAACCACTCTTTCGCCACAATAAGAACATTTATGGAGAGAGATTCAGATTGTGGGAAATGTGCTTTGCAAAGTGATATTTAGTGTTTGTTTGAGAACCATATATATATATATATATATATATATATATATATATATATATATATATATATATATATATATATAACTTTAACAAAGCAGTTCGTCAAAAGTAAAATGTTTACTTTGCAGTGCATTGTGGTACAAGATCTATACGACTGCTTTGGGAAAAAGGAAGTGGAAACCCAAAGTAATAAATGAGACCACAGCAGTACTGAGTGCAGCATCCATAGAAGAAAAGCCCAGTGGATACTGGAGGAGACTGTACTTCAGTAAAATATTAGGGAACAATGAAAACAAATTGAAGCACCAGCTGAAGAACATAAATCCCTATACAGGCCTGCCCAGCAAAACAGAGCAAGTGCTAAGGTCAGAGGATTTCTTTATTGAGAAGTGAATAAATGGAGAGATGCACAGTTAATGATGTATCTGCTATTTAAATTATTTTTTTAAATAAGACTGCTTCTGAGGATTCATATTTCCACCTTGAACAAATCACTATGATTTTAAGGTAAATGTATGTTACTTATTATTGGAATTGAATAGTGTTGAGTTACAGAGTTAGGGTCAGACTTGATCGTATAGCCCGCTCTTTTAAGTTCTCTATCAGACTAGACAGTAGTATGGAGGTCAAACTCATTTGCCTACATTTGAGAGAAACGGAGTAGTGGGTTGTTTTGTTAACCTCTGTGATGCAGCACACAACTTTTCTCCTGCAGGAGTATTCAAACAGGTATGTGAGAGGAATATTAATAATTTTGTCTCTTAGTAATGTTGTAAATTGGTGAAATAAATGACTTTGCCCTTCCAGCTGCCTAGAAACTGCAAATGCCCCCTCAGTTATTGCCATGCACTTAAATGACACTTTCCTTGTTAATACTTATTTGACAAGATTTCCAGACACAGCTATTTGAGAGAAAATCTGCTTGTGATGTTCCACCCCCTGTCTCATTTCACGCTGTACAATTGATTAAATTGGAAGAGGTTTTTCAGCCAGGCTGTATAGGCTGTTGGCAGATTGCTGAATACACAAATCTCCACCTCTGTAGTTACACTCTGAGGAGAAAAATAAAACTTGACAATTGCAAGTAGGAGTAGGGTAGGAATAAAAAAAAATAGAATGTGTCGAATGCTTCACTAACAACTCATGAAATTGATCAAAACAAACTTTAGTTGTAATTTTATCGAATATCTCTTTAATTGTATTAGTCAAGTATTATTATTCAGCCTGATTTAGTGTTAGATAATGGTACTACAATTACAATTTTGTACTGCCTTATGGAGCTCCCAACCCAACGACCAAGCATGAATTGCATAGCTGTGCTTCAGACATAAATGTTAAGATCATAGGTCTCCCTGAACTATGGTTTTACCAGATGAGCTATAAGTTTAAAATGTTGAAATACTCCTGTATGTTCATTTATATCCTTAAGGAACCTTCAGGCCACTTGGGAGATCACAGTATTGGATAAAAAAGGACAAGAGATTACATTTGAACAGTCACATGCATATTTTTCGGAGTCGTCTGTTACGGTGTGTTGGACCAGTACACACTGGCCTTTTCTCAATAATCTGACCTTGCTAAAACTGCATGGAGTGATACGAGTGGCACTTGCTGAAAGTGGGACAATCGAGTAAGTTGTATTTCTCAGTCACAACAGAAATTTGTATAACGGGAACTAAATGAACCAAATCACATGTTATTTGAACATTGATGACATATGATTCAACTGGTAGGGTTCTAAATCCCAGACATTGCTAATTTTCACATCAGCTTTATTCTTCTGAATTTAGCTAGGAAAAAAACAAACTGTCCGAGCTTCTTCTACAACCAATTTTACTTCACATTTTTTTTTTTTTTTTTTTTTTCCCCTCTTTCAAGCACAGACATTTCCAGGAGGCTCCCCAGGTACAGCTGTGTGATTGGTCCAGTGTGTTTGCTCATGGATATCTATCTATCCATCCATCTATCTAATGTATCTGTCTAATATATCTGTCTATCTAATGTATCTACCAATAACTGAATTATGTTCCATTTCTCCTCTGAAGGCCTGTATGGCGATCTCTGATGGCTAAGCATGACATGAAAAGCATTTGGGACCAGAGAAAAGGCATTGGTGCCGACAAGCTAGTAACCCTATTCCACATACCTCCAGGGCTTATTGTGGGAATTTGGCGGGTATGTTTTCCATATCTTTATTACAGCTCATTGTAAAGAAAAAATAAAATCAGTATTTGAAGAAACAAGTAGTCATTTGCTAATACCGCAATTTGTACATTACAATTACACACACGTGATAAGGTTCAGTTGAATTATATTGGAACTAATAACTGTTCAGTTTTTCATTATTATTCTTATTTCATAGTTTCATAATTTTAATACATGTTTTGCATGTATTAGGAAAAGGTGTGCTGGAAGGATTGTAGCCATTTCTAGTATAATTACCTGGAAAATCATGTTGATTTTAAAATCTATTTCCTCTAATCAGATTTCCCCAAAGCAGCCACCATATCTCTTTTAATGTTTCATGTTTGGGAATAAATGTGCTGTAATATGGGTGTATTGTTGCAGGGGCAGTGGTCTGTAGCCTTTTTCATGGCAAGTCTTCACTTTCACAAGTTAGTGGAAAGAAGCGCCCTGGGGTCGTCCATATGGTACGATTATTATTTTTTTATGTTCTTAAAGGTGAAAATGATTTGATATGCTGCCTTCCTCAGGGGTTGTATTAGGTACTGATTGTGGGATTGTGTTAAACTATATTTATTAATCAATTCTATAATTTCAGGGTTTTGTTGATCATTGATTCAGCCTAGATTGAACCGAGTTAACACAGCATGCAAACTAGGAACTGTCACTCCATTAATCTATGGTTACAATTTGTTATAATTCTGTCTACATCCCTCGGCTATTTTGGACTATTGCCTTTATCACCGTTGTGTCCTCTAAGTTATGTGTAAGGTCATGGATATCACATTTGCTTATGAAAAAGTCCTTAAAGTGAACTAATGAGTGTTAAACATGACATTTTGTTGAACTGTGTGTTCTCCTCAGTCTGTCAATGAACATCATATGTTCTAGTATATTAGGAAAGCATTTAAATGTTTTAAAGATGTTCTTTTCTCCAAATAAAGCCCCTACACAGTGCCGGCGGAGCTGCCTCCCTTTGATGATGTTGATCCAGAGTATGGTCTCCATGGCTACGCTCTGCACATTTCACTTCACAATACTATAAAAGACATCATGTCTGCGCAATTCACTCAGCTGTTCTGCAAAACAGGTGCATGTTTTTTGTTTTTGTTTTGTTTTTCGTTACTGCATTACATTTGTATTTAAGATGGTCTTTCCACTGCTTGAAAGCGGGACTTTTTTTTTAAAAATTTATATTGGGGTGTTGAAAAACAGGACATTTTTCTTTGTACTTACTCAAAATGTAATTACACACACACAAGTCTTCGTTTTAGATCCCATAAAAGACATAGTGTTCCATTACACTAGTTACATGCTGATCCTTCTCTAGAAGGGAGCTAGTCACAGGATTAGAAATACAAACAGAGTTTATGCTCGGAGAAAACTTGGGGAAATTAATGTGACTGAAAATGACGAACAATAAGAAAAATACTATCGAATCCTAAGGATACTTGGATGTAAGAGAATCTTGAGAGAACAAAAAAAAAAGTTGCATGTTTCAAAGATGTTGAACAATCGATATAAAGTCTGTTTAATTCCATTGTATCACAGAAATCCATTCCAAAAAATGACTTTGTCAGTAGAGTGCCTTTAGCACTCTAGTGTTAGGTTTTGTTTTTTTTTTCTCTCCTCTCTCTTCTCAATGCTGCCACTTCAAAAGGGATTTGTGAATTGTAATTCTACCATGCAGATACGCTTCGGTCTGTATCCTTCAAATATCTAGGGCTCTTCCTATTTGTGCTTTATTCTGCATCACTTCTAGAGGCGTGTGAAGTTTTTATTTATATTGTGCTTTCTTTACATTTATTACTTTATATATAGCTTAAATATGTAGAAATGTACATTCTGAACACCATTTAATGTAGTGCTATGCTTTTTTAAAATTTAAATCTTAGTGTAGGTGATGGGGATCTTCACTAAAGAAATACATTTCTCTCTCTCTCTCCCCCCCCCCTCCATGTACTGTGATGAATTTTGAACACTTCCTACAAATACAATAACAGGTAAGTTTTATGTACAGGCTTACATTTCCTTTTCACAAATTAACAACAAGCTACACCGAGTAGTACTTTATTTATTATCCTTACGGGCTCTCCTGCCCAGTTTATTCACGCTAGTGGTTATAAGAACTATCACCATGACGGCCCAGCTCAGATTTTAAACCAGGGACTATTGTTTTTAAGTTGCGTCATATAGCATTTTGGGGTATATCGGCAGCATCCTTTAAAACTGATATTCTGTCTTAATTGACATTCTTGTGGGAGTATTCAAGTATTCAAGCTTGACTTCCTTCATAACAGATTGACAAAAAGCTGATGCTGCTATGCTACAGAGATCCAGTAGGAAAGTATCTAATGAATATGAGGCAGAGCGAGACTGGGCCTCTTCTGAGTTGAGGCCATGTTCATTTAAAGCAACCATTATTACTTACCTTGTATGTTTATCAGTTTAAAATATCTTCCTTTTGTTTCTGGGATAACAAATATCTTGACATATTTGTAACAAGCTTTTAAATAGGTTCCTTATTTTATTATATGGAAGCATATTGCTGCCACACAAAACAAAATAAAAAAATAAAATAAACTTGCATTTTTCGTATTTTGGGGGTGTGTTGTTGCCAGGGATTTTTTTTTTTTTTTTTTTTTTTTTTTTGGGGGGGGTGCGTGTTGTTGCCATGAAGAAAAAAATGTTTTAGTCCAAGACCATTTGTAGTTCTTATGGGTAACCTCACAATACGACGGAACTGGATAGGAACTTAAACTATATTGCTCCTGCGAATTGTTCTAAAAATGTGTCTCATTAGTTAAAAGCCTGATGTATTTCGTTGTGTTGTGTTGTCATTAAACAAAATCCAAAAGCTGCCACAAAATATACTAATTTGAAACATGTAACAGACAAAATACTAATTAAAAGTGTAGCTGGAGTTCCCTGCTTGGGATTTAGGAATTGCAAGTGTCAGCTATTGTCCACTTGGCCTTCAGCATAAACTAATATTACAATGTTTGAGTCACGTAAATGGTACTGTGCTCAGTATGAGAACCTTCAGAAGGGTTTTAATAGAAAAACATGTCCACTTTACTTGAAGTAGCATTGTTTGTGTTGGCAGAAATTGGTAAACACGGGAAGCTACATGGGTATAAAATGATGCACCTTAAATACATTCATTGGATCCTGAAGGAGTGTGTTAGAATGTCTCACACAAGTAATACGTTAGTGAGTTTATTGCATTTCTAACCTTCCTATCCAGTTCTGTCGTATCGTGAGATTACCCATAAGAACTACAAATGGTCTTGGACTACGCTTTTTTATTTTTTTCGTGGCAACCCCCCCAAAAACAAAAACAAAAAATCCCCTGGCAGCAATATGCTTCTGTAGTATTGCAAGTGCCAAGTTTGCAAAATCTTTAATGTGCCAGTAGATGGTGCTATAGTTATGTCAGTTTACAGTGAGATCTAAAATTTTAAACCAGTTCCCACAGACGCATTTTGAGTTGAGGACTGTGAAGAGCTGCAAAAAAAAAAAAAAAAAAATTCCAACAATGACTACATAGCTATTCTTATTAGTTCATTTATTTGTCTGTCTGTGTCAGAAAATGCTGTTGTCAGTACTTACATGGTGCTTATAAGAACCTTGTACATTCACAAATGTGTTCAGAGAAGGAAATAAGAAATTAATGATATTAACCAGCGCACTTCCTTGGGTCTATAAAGGAGAATGGACTAAGGAATGACTACCTCTTCCATCTTTGCTCATGTTGCAGTGGCCTTTTCCTGTTCGTAAATATCAACGGTTTTGTGTTCTTAGATCAGATTCGCAATGGCTTTGTGATGTTAAAGGTTATCGGCAGAAATGACAAGACACAGCACACACCCATTTCTGGGAAAATTGACACACCCTGGAGGACCGACGCTTTAGGGGGAATTGTCGAGGTAATTAGTAATTTATGTGATTATCAATAATTAAAGAGCAAGTCCAATGTACAGCTTCAGTGTGTATATAATCACTTGCTCTTAACAGTACATCCACGATGTACAGAATGCTTGAGTATTTGGTATTTTTTTTCATTTAGCCATTTCCTCAAAACTGCTTTTTAATTTTTCTTAAACCTTTCCATTTCAGCTATATTGACATTTATTTTTCTGGTTAGAACGTTCACATTCCTTTAAAACAATATTTTGCTATGGTTTTATGTATTCGACTGCCTAGATAAGTCATGTTTGTGTTGTTTTTATATTTATATTGTAGAACTGTTGCCTGATGAGTTTGACTCTTCTTGATGAGACACAGAATCCATTCTGGTGTGTCAGCACACCAGTGGCAATGCAGCTGTCTGCCAAAGAATCCACATGTTTCGATTATGTGGGGGAGAATTATGTTATCTACTATCAAGATTCAGAGGGAAAGGTTCAAATGAACTTTGTGTGGCTTGAGGAACGGGGACAGTTTTTTCTAATTAATCTTGTTCTTTTCATTGCAACAGAGAAAGTAAATAAGCATTTTGGAAGACAATATTAAGACTGCTCCTTGTCTGGTAAAAGATGGGATTAAAATGCATAGGAATTACTCATTTTGGGATGTATTACACAGAATCTGTTTTTTTTTTTTTGTTTTTTTTTTCCCCCACCCACCAAGTAATACATGTGCAGAAAGTGAAGTGTTTCAGGGGTCAATCAGTAAGCCACATGAGTAATTTAAGTCTGAAAATAGTTATAGCACTTTGTTGCTAAATGGTTATTTGAAAAGTTTGGTATAATTAATATTGTAAGGTTTATGATTTACTATAATGTTTCTCATACAATAAGCAAAAAATGTGTTCAGGAATAAAAATATTTTTGGATTGTTCCCAACTAATGTTTGTACAGTCCCTAACTTAGACAAATGGACACATAAAGGTAAAAATAAACCTATGTGTAAATATGGGAGAAGTAGGATTATTAATTTTGAGAATAGATTTGTTATATTAAGGAAGCTGCAAGTTTTTGTAAGTAGAAATATGAAAGCAGAAATAGTTGTTTGGGTCAAATGATATTCCCCAGTATACATTTGTTTTGAAAATCTGTATGTTCAAGGATATAACCATGAGATGATGCATAGCAATATTCAGAAATTGAGAACTGGATCTGTTGCTTGATGCTGACAGTTGACAATGTATTTTTTCTTAGATTTTCAGTCTTACTCTGGTTATGCATAATATTACTTTTTAATAAATACTTTGAACATCATCTTGTTCCGTTTTTTTTTTTTTCGGTTTACAAATCCTCCAAAGTAGTTCCATATTTTGGCCTAACTGTCAGCACTTATTTGCTTTATCACATTCATAAATACACACACACACACACACACACACTATATCTGTGTATATATAGATGGAGCGCTATATATATTATGTCACTGTGAGGGGCGTAAGACCGGTATGTCCCGAGATGCAGGGCGATCTCGTAGTCATTGTCCGTGGAGGATTAGTAAGCTGTAATTGTGTTTGGTAGCCAGTTCAAGGTCAAGTACACAATGGGGTCGTAACCAGGATATTCAATGCTCTGATGAATTATTAAGCTGCTTGCTTTTCTAATGCTCCTTTGCCCTCCTACAATTCCCTTACAGTACAATGCACTGACAGAACAGGAGAGCGGTCATTTTATCGTCGGCAGGTTAGTATCCCCAGCAGGTGTGTGCTCTGCTTCCAACACCAGTGCCTTTAATCAGAGTAGGTAATTAGCTTTAGGTGTGTGGCTGAAGTCCATCTCTCCTTAAATATCTCACAATGTGTACCGCCTTCTGGGATGTGTCATAATAAACTGATTCATACTTTAATCAAGTCACACATCTGGGTGTAAAGTAGGGCTCTAGTTATCCTCACTAATCTTTAATATAGATTCCAAAGATTGTATTTACAAGTACAAGTTATCAAGTAATGAAAACAGATTATGCTTATATATATATATATATATATATATATATATATATATATATATATATATATATATATATATATATATATATATATATATATATATATATATATATATACACTAAATAAATGTCCTTTGCACCCCCATTTGCCCCACCTGCCCATTATGTGAACTACTAATAAACTGTCAGTGCAGTCAGCAGGATCTTTATTTATGAGCCATTCATATTGTACACATAATAAATACAAAATGTCACTTTGCCTCTCCAAGCAAACTCCAGAAGTATGGTATAATTTGAGAAATACTGTAAAGTACACATTTCCAATACAGGAGTATGGTAAATTAATATATCAGACTGCAGAAAATCAATGTTCTATGCTTTTATTATAATTATTATTTTCTTTTTAGAAATATTTTCAGGGTTATAAAATAAATAAATACCACATTCCATGACTTGTAATGTCTTCATTTTAAAATAATTGGCATTCTATTGAACCCTTTCATAGATTTCCAACCAAAAGACAAACAAATCCATAATAGGAATGTGATCATTTTTATTTTGAATTGACAGCTGTGGTCAGTTTTAGGTTGAACACTAGTGCTGTTTTTCTGTATGTTGTCAAGAGCTGCTGACACATCCCTTCTACCGTGTGAGAAATGTTCAGCAGCAAAGGACACTGCTTTTGTATTTGATATACATATAGATCTGTATGTTTTGTGTGTGTGTATGTATATATATATATATATATATATATATATATATATATTCAAAATACAAAAAACTGCTTAACAATGCAATAGGCTGATAACACAATTTAAACAATTTTGTATTACCAAATCCAACTGAAATGCATCCTATTGAGAATCTATGGAAAGACTTGAAAACTGCTGTCCATAAGCAATCCCCAAGCAACTTATCTTACCATTCAAAGTCTTCAGTTTTTGCATTCAAGATTTGAATAATTTATTAAATTAAAACAAATGTGTATGTATCATTTTCACAAAATGGGACACCATAGGAAGGGTCTGAATACTTTTGCAAGGCACTGTATATAATGTATATATTTTACAATTGATGGTTTAGCAAGCTTTGATTCAAGTCGTGCTACTTATAAAAAAAAAAAAACAGCTAATCACATCAATTCAGTATGTGGGAGCTTGGATTAAATAAAACAGAGGACACTAGGATTTGAGGAATGAGTTTGAGAACCCAAACATACATGACTTGAAATTTGAAACGGATTAAAAACTAATACATCTATTTTCTCGGTCTGGCATCATCTGTATGCATGCATGGACCACCCTCCTTTCAATTGCAGTATTTTATTTCCCCATTTACAGAGTTAAGAAAATGTACCTCTGTCGGCACTTAAGTGTTTCAAGTGTATTGCCACTTACTAGGTAATAGCCTTGCCTACACATCAGCATTTTTTGGGAAAGTGGATTAACATTTGCATTGTGCTTCCAAATTGTAGAGAAAAATTATTGTTTTAAAATTGTATGGTATATGAAAATGATATGCTTGGCTTCTGTAAGGTTCATATTCACATATATTTAATAACAAATATTTGAATGTTAAAGAAACCTCTTTTATTCTGAAGAGCGAGACTAGCAGTATGTGCTGATGAAGCATGTTTCATGCCAACATAGTGGCTCATGGTAATGTTCTGCTGATGATATGAATCTTTACAATGCAGCATGACAAATTGCTCCAGGGTTTATTATCAAAGCAGGTTCATCATTCATCTTGTGATTTCTTCCTTTTCAGCAAAACCTACTTATTGTGCCTTACTCTTATCTCCTGAAGAGAGGAGAAAGTTAATTACGGAATCTTTGTAAATAAAACTGGTTTCATTCCCAATGTTGTAGGTATATTGATTTATGTTTAACCAAGTTTCTTTTTGCTTTTGTTTAAGGTTTCTTTGAGTGAAAAGACTTTGTGAATGTTTATACAGTTGAATTAAAGTATGGACACCCTTAATTTGAACAAATGCTGTTGAGATTAGTTTAATACATATTGTCTATCAATTATGCATTTGTTCCTTGTAGGTAGTAGAGATGTTTTCAGTTGGTTCAGTTCTGACAGCTGCACTATTTCTTGTGTCAGCAACTCCATAGATATCTCTAGTTCTGGTTCACCACTGCCGCCTCCTTCCTTTACATAGTGCTGCAACTTTATGACACTCTCCAGGGTACTTTGTTGTATTACCTATTGGAGAGGCACCATATTTTTTATTATGTAAGAGAATAACAAGCTTTTGTTTAAAATTTGGTACAATATTTGATATATAGGTTACAAAACAATGAGATTTCAAAGGCTAAAATAAATTCATTATAATTATACACCTCGGTACATTGCCAAGTAGGTCTTAGATCAACTCTCACAACTCTCTTTGTGTTGCAGCATATGGGGAAAAGCAACAGAACCAAAACATTGTAACAGCATTAACAGGATTTCACATATCAATCTCTTGTTCTTTAAGGTCAGTCTAACCTTGACATAATGCATGTTCAGCACAGAATATAAAATGTTGGGACCCTTGGTTAGAGGCTGCTTTTTACAATATTTTCCATGATGAAACACTGCTGTCATTGGTGACATGACTGAAACCATAACTAGATTGCAGGCACATACAGGCATGCCTGAAGGTTAAGTACTCCATATGCTGCTTCACAACTAGAGCAACACATTTTATTGGCACCATTCCTTTTCTGCATTACCCTTACGACTGTGCTGTTTATCACACCATCCCAGAGGACTAGAGTGCTGCTGTTTGCGAAGACTGTCTCTTGAAGTGTTTAAATGCATGCAACTCCACCATGATGACCTTCATCACAAGCCAGCTGCCAGTGTACAGCGGGACACGAACCAGTTCAAGATAGCCATTTTTCACAGGCATTTATGGAAAACCAGGCACCCTAAGGGCAATGCTGAATAATAGCTTTCCAAGATCATTATGCTTTAACAGTCCAAAGTCATCTCATCAGTTGAACATTTAAGCATTAAAGGTCAGTCAAGCAACAGCTTTTCAGGAACGGGAAGCAGGCCAATTTACATTGTTCCTCAGCAAAGATAATACATTGTCACAATAATTCCATGAACAACTAAAATCATTGTTGGGTTACACTGTAATTCAGAGACGAACAAGGACAACAAAATGAGCTAGAGATATATGTTGACATTGTCCTCCAGTGTAGTCCAAGACTAATCACTCAAGTGGCTATTCTAATGTGTAATACAACTTTCTAAATCCAATCCAAATCCAATCCAAAGTTATGTGGCAACTCACATCTATCCCTCTTTATTTTAGCACAAACATAATTGTCAGTTTGCAGACCTTAAGTATACTGACGATGGATATATATTGTTCAATTATAAAATAAAACACAGCCTATTTTCCTTAAACATTAACAGTCAAATATGAAATGTAGAAGAGGTATGTGTCCAAAAATGATACTCCGAAAACAAACCAAAAAAACAAACAAAAAAAACAGGATTATATTATTACAACAGTAGTCCCACTTTTTAAGCAGTGCTAAACAAATTGAAACAGAACAAGTCTTAGATGTTATGTATATTATTTTCCACATATATATTTTGTATTTATATTTAAAATATTTTTACAATCTTTTAAATACTCCAAATACCTACCCTTTTATATATACACTCACCTAAAGGATTATTAGGAACACCTGTTCAATTTCTCATTAATGCAATTATCTAACCAACCAATCACATGGCAGTTGCTTCAATGAATTTAGGGGTGTGGTCCTGGTCAAGACAATCTCCTGAACTCCAAACTGAATGTCTGAATGGGAAAGAAAGGTGATTTAAGCAATTTTGAGCGTGGCATGGTTGTTGGTGCCAGACGGGCCAGTCTGAGTATTTCACAATCTGCTCAGTTACTGGGATTTTCACGCACAACCATTTCTAGGGTTTACAAAGAATGGTGTGAAAAGGGAAAAACATCCAGTATGCGGCAGTCCTGTGGGCGAAAATGCCTTGTTGATGCTAGAGGTCAGAGGAGAATGGGCCGACTGATTCAAGCTGATAGAAGAGCAACTTTGACTGAAATAACCACTCGTTACAACCGAGGTATGCAGCAAAGCATTTGTGAAGCCACAACACGTACAACCTTGAGGCGGATGGGCTACAACAGCAGAAGACCCCACCGGGTACCACTCATCTCCACTACAAATAGGAAAAAGAGGCTACAATTTGCACAAGCTCACCAAAATTGGACAGTTGAAGACTGGAAAAATGTTGCCTGGTCTGATGAGTCTCGATTTCTGTTGAGACATTCAGATGGTAGAGTCAGAATTTGGCATAAACAGAATGAGAACATGGATCCATCATGCCTTGTTACCACTGTGCAGGCTGGTGGTGGTGGTGTAATGGTGTGGGGGATGTTTTCTTGGCACACTTTAGGCCCCTTACTGCCAATTGGGCATCGTTTAAATGCCACGGCCTACCTGAGCATTGTTTCTGACCATGTCCATCCCTTTATGACCACCATGTACCCATCCTCTGATGGCTACTTCCAGCAGGATAATGCACCATGTCACAAAGGTCGAATCATTTCAAATTGGTTTCTTGAACATGACAATGAGTTCACTGTATTAAACTGGCCCCCACAGTCACCAGATCTCAACCCAATAGGGCATCTTTGGGATGTGGTGGAACGGGAGCTTCGTGCCCTGGATGTGCATCCCACAAATCTCCATCAACTGCAAGATGCTATCCTATCAATATGGGCCAACATTTCTAAAGAATGCTTTCAGCACCTTGTTGAATCAATGCCACGTAGAATTAAGGCAGTTCTGAAGGCGAAAGGGGGTCAAACACAGTATTAGTATGGTGTTCCTAATAATCCTTTAGGTGAGTGTATATATATATATATAAATATAATACTGACAATAATGAACTAATTTAAGTACAAGAAACATCATTGTGGATACATTTTATATTGCAATATCTTTAGATCTACAGTGGGGGAAAAAAGTATTTGATCCCCTGCTGATTTTGTACGTTTGCCCACTGACAAAGAAATGATCAGTCTAGAATTTTAATGGTAGGTGTATTTTAACAGTGAGAGACAGAATAACAACAAAAAAATCCAGAAAAATTAATTTCAAAAAAGTTATAAATTGATTTGCATGTTAATGAGGGAAATAAGTATTTGACCCCTTCGACTTAATACTAAAAAACCCTTGTTGGCAATCACAGAGGTCAGACGTTTCTTGTAGTTGGCCACCAGGTTTGCACACATCTCAGGAGGGATTTTGTCCCACTCCTCTTTGCAGATCCTCTCCAAGTCATTAAGGTTTCGAGGCTGACGTTTGGCAACTCGAACCTTCAGCTCCCTCCACAGATTTTCTATGGGATTAAGGTCTGGAGACTGGCTAGGCCACTCCAGGACCTTAATGTGCTTCTTCTTGAGCCACTCCTTTGTTGCCTTGGCTGAGTGTTTTGGGTCATTGTCATGCTGGAATACCCATCCACGACCCATTTTCAATGCCCTGGTTGAGGGAAGGAGGTTCTCACCCAAGATTTGATGGTACATGGCCCCGTGTATCGTCCCTTTGATGCAGTGCAGTTGTCCTGTCCCCTCAGCAGAAAAACACCCCCAAAGCATAATGTTTCCACCTCCATGTTTGACGGTGGGGATGGTGTTCTTGGGGTCATTCCTCCTCCTACAAACACGGCGAGTTGAGTTGATGACAAAGAGCTTGATTTTGGTCTCATCTGAGACCACTTTCACCCAGTTCTCCTCTGAATCATTCAGATGTTCATTGGCAAACTTCAGACGGGCCTGTATATGTGCTTTCTTGAGCAGGGGGACCTTGCAGGCGCTGCAGGATTTCAGTCCTTCACGGCGTAGTGTGTTACCAATTGTTTTCTTGGTGACTATGGTCCCAGCTGCCTTGAGATCATTAACAAGATCCTCCCGTGTAGTTCTGGGCTGATTCCTCACCGTTCTCATGATCATTGAAAATCCACGAGGTGAGATCTTGCATGGAGCCCCAGACCGAGGGAGACTGACAGTTATTTTGTGTTTCTTCCATTTGCGAATAATAGCACCAACTGTTGTCACCTGCTCACCAAGTTGCTTGGCAATGGTCTTGTAGCCCATTCCAGCCTTGTGTAGGTCTACAATCTTGTCCCTGGCATCCTTGGACAGCTCTTTGGTCTTGGCCATGGTGGAGAGTTTGGAATTTGATTGATTGATTGCTTCTGTGGACAGGTGTCTTTTATACAGGTAACAGGCTGAGATTAGGAGCACTCCCTTTAAGAGAGTCTCAGCTCGTTACCTGTATAAAAGACACCTGGGAGCCAGAAATCTTGTTGATTGATAGGGGATCAAATACTTATTTCCCTCATTAACATGCAAATCAATTTATAACTTTTTTGAAATGCGTTTTTCTGGATTTTTTTGCTGTTATTCTGTCTCTCACTGTTAAAATACACCTACCATTAAAATTATAGACTGATCATTTCTTTGTCAGTGGGCAAACGTACAAAATCAGCAGGGGATCAAATACTTTTTTCCCCCACTGTACCTTCTTGACCCTATAATACACATACTTGGTTTTCAATGCTATATGCATTTCTCTCCTAATTATCATGACTATCTAGCAGCAACATTTAATATTTGACCTTTTCTCCTATTGCTCCTATTGTTTTGTGTCAATCTCTATTTGTAATGGAATCATGTCATGATAAATTTATCAAAATCTCCCAGGAGGTGAAATACCTGGATTTAATACTGTTCCATTCAACTGAATCACAAGTTAATTGTTCCTTACTTGTGAAAAGCTTTTGTTCCCTCTGCAGCTGTGATTCTATGACCTTTTGTATCCTTTTGCAGAGCAGAAATGTGAAACGTGAATAGATTCTATTGATCTCTTTCTAACCAGTTTTGACATTTTATTCATACTGTATTCATGTCTGATTGCCAAGCACTGTTTGTTCATTCTCACACATTTTAGAAACCTGATCTTTATATTACTGTCTGAAATATCCTTCACTTGGATGCTTTCTTCAATACGTATTTAATGTGTGACCTGAAAGGGGAGAATAGACACAAAAACTATTGATTTATCAAAAACCTCTCCTGTGTGTTGTTTAAAACAGAGCTATAATGACAGTAGCAAATGTCCTTTATATTTAACCATCCCCATTGTGATAATCTGACTTGACAATTATTTTACACATCAACTGGTTACATTTTGTATTTCTTCTTCAGGAGGGTAATCCTGTATTATTGAGTATCATTAATGTATGAATGAATGTGTTTTCTATATTTATTTCATTACAACATTTTGACATGGTACCATGAAAAGTGTTATATCTTAAAATATAAAATAATGTATTTAATTAGATAGCAAAATCCCATTTGAAGCTATATTAAATAAATATTTGAGAAATATTGGCATTGTGTAATGGCTGGCTAATATGTGCCCCCATTTCTTTAAATGCAATGTTAATGCTCAAGTTATACAATTGTTTGATAAGACTTCATTTAGAAAATTTGAGTTTTGCTCACCAAATTACAAAAATGAGATTACTGCCCTAGAGAGAGTTCATATAAGCATTCCTGGCCTCAAGGTGTATGTGGTACACACAAGTAAATCTCTTTAGAGTCTGTGAGAGAGGAGATTATGGTGGGAGTATTCAAAATCCTGAAAGATACTGACAAAGTCGACCCAGAGGACTACTACAGGATTAACAAGAAAACAAAGACCAGACATTGAGAGAGAGTGCATTTAAAAAATATAATATGACACAGTTTGTTTGGCTAACTGCAACAAGTTACCCAGACCTGTTGTTCATATTTTTCTTTTTTTTTACCAGACATGCCAAATGGCTTCCTCTCATTTGTAACATTTCTTACATTCATATGAAATGCCGGCTGGTGCAGAGTGTATCTGCAATGTAAGATATATATATATATTTTCATTGGTTGGTTGGGTTGTTTGATTATACCTCTATTGCAAATATACTGACCACAGTCCTTCCTGTAGCGCAGGGAATTGCTGTTTGACATGAGTTTAACTATTTTGTAACCAGTACTCATCTTGGCCATAGGCTTCCTGTAAATTTGGGTCTACACAACTGAAAAACATGACTTCTCTAAAACATTCATACATTTATGCTTTCTATTTTGATTTTATATATATATATTATTTTATACAATATAATATAATATAATATAATATAATAATATAATATAATGTAATATGTTACATAAAAATGCATTACTATGGGTGGCCTTAAAACATGATATATACACTCACCTAAGGGATTATTAGGAACACCATACCAATACTGTGTTTGACCCCCTTTCGCCTTCAGAACTGACTTAATTCTACGTGGCATTGATTCAACAAGGTGCTGAAAGCATTCTTTAGAAATGTTGGCCCATATTGACAGGATAACATCTTGCAGTTGATGGAGATTTGTGGGCTGCACATCCAGGGCACGAAGCTCCCATTCCACCACATCCCAAAGATGCTCTATTGGGTTGAGATCTGGTGACTGTGGGGGCCAGTTTAGTACAGTGAACTCATTGTCATGTTCAAGAAACCAATTTGAAATGATTCGACCTTTGTGACATGGTGCATTATCCTGCTGGAAGTAGCCATCAGAGGATGGGTACATGGTGGTCATAAAGGGATGGACATGGTCAGAAACAATGCTCAGGTAGGCCGTGGCATTTAAACGATGCCCAATTCGCACTAAGGGGCCTAAAGTGTGCCAAGAAAACATCCCCCACACCATTACACCACCACCACCAGCCTGCACAGTGGTAACAAGGCATGATGGATCCATGTTCTCATTCTGTTTACGCAAAATTCTGACTCTACCATCTGAATGTCTCAACAGAAATCAAGACTCATCAGACCAGGCAACATTTTTCCAGTCTTCAACTGTCCAATTTTGGTGAGCTTGTGCAAATTGTAGCCTCTTTTTCCTATTTGTAGTGGAGATGAGTGGTACCCGGTGGGGTCTTCTGCTGTTGTAGCCCATCCGCCTCAAGGCTGTACATGTTGTGGCTTCACAAATGCTTTGCTGCATACCTCGGTTGTAACTAGTGGTTATTTCAGTCAAAGTTGCTCTTCTATCAGCTTGAATCAGTCGGCCCATTCTCCTCTGACCTCTAGCATCAACAAGGCATTTTCGCCCACAGGACTGCCACATACTGGATGTTTTTCCCTTTTCACACCATTCTTTGTAAACCCTAGAAATGGTTGTGCGTGAAAATCCCAGTAACTGAGCAGATTGTGAAATACTCAGACCGGCCCGTCTGGCACCAACAACCATGCCACGCTCAAAATTGCTTAAATCACCTTTCTTTCCCATTCAGACATTCAGTTTGGAGTTCAGGAGATTGTCTTGACCAGGACCACACCCCTAAATGCATTGAAGCAACTGCCATGTGATTGGTTGGTTAGATAATTGCATTAATGAGAAATTGAACAGGTGTTCCTAATAATCCTTTAGGTGAGTGCATATATATATATATATATATATATATATATATATATATATATATATATATATATATTGGTTCAGTTTGATATATTAGTAAAATTGATTAAACTGAATATATATCTAAACCAATCTATTCTATTCAATGTATATATTGTATAAACCAATGTATATTTAGGTGAAACAATATATATAACCAGGAACTGGTATATAGATTTCTGAACCCATTTATAAATCTCTGAACCAGTGACTATATACTTAGACAATATGTTTTTCTTAATAGTAAACCATGCTTTCCATCACACATACTTCTGATCTTAAATTATAAGCATCTTGCCTAATGTCTCAACAAAAATATATGACTCCCAAGAAAGGCCTAAATTGAACCTCAAACCATGTAATTGGAATGGGGAATAGTGTGAGAGTGTAATTTGTGTCTGACGGCCTATCCATGAGTTAATAATGATGATTCTCATTTTTTCCTAGAATTTGTACATTAGGAGATATAAAGTCCATTCATTCAATCTCCATAGTTTTCTCAATAGGCTCATCAGCTATGAAAATTGGTTCCATTTTTAGCTACTGATGTTTTCATTAGTGACTGATCAACTGTCCATAAGAGTAGGTGCTGTTTAAAACTGTCTAAAAAAAAGTAATTTTCTGAGGTCCATTATTTGGTCAAATCTAATTACCAAAATTGCTTTTCTGAAGCCCAATGAAAAAGCATATGTTTTTACTTAACATCTACCAGTTTTGGGTCTGTGTTTACTGTGATTGGTCACTCAAAATAATCTTTCAATTTCAATTCTAGTCTCAGGAGATGTTTTCAGTAAAGCCTGTAGATATTCTTCACTGTCAATCACAACTTCTAGGATTATTGGATTCTTAAGGTGCTTATCAGTTCTTTAATACTCGATTTCTCTATGGCTGCTGCAAGGTGGTTTAGTGCTTGTTTTAAGATTACTTTTGGGGTGGAGGAAGAAAATAAATAAAACAAGTTTAAAATAACATTTTAATACATTTAGCTATGCTATGTTAATATATAATATGCTCATAATGGGCCGTTGTCTGACTTGGTTTACATGCTGGAAAAGGGGTTATCTTTTGAGTTGAGAACACTACCCAAAGGGGAAGAGGTCTATGTTGTTAATACGGGACCTTGGTGAATGAGTTTTGTATAACAATGCTGCCTTTTAGCTACAGTGTAATATCACACAGCCCTCCCCTGCTTGTATAAAGACCATGACAAACAGTGGAACTACCTGTTTTTGCCATTGATCCTGGGAGATCCTTTTCAGTCCCCTGAGCACTTCTAAAGCTTTTCTAATATATTTTTTATTAATATAGTATATAGCCGATAACTAGCTGGAAAATAATATTATATTTATTAATATTTTTGCTTACACCCACAGGTCTCCATGTAGTCTACTGCTAAATTTCCATTTCGCTATCCCTATTTTCGTCTACTTTCTTCTTAAAAATACAGATACATATATATTGCCATATATATTGTGTACTAGTGCCTGCTGTGACTATTCCTTTGCAGTGTTTCCTTTCACAACATGCATATAGCAAGAGAGCACTGGCACTAAGTCTGAGAGACTATTTAGAGCAATTGCTTATCTGGTCTACCACCCAGATCCATCTGCCTAGAGGGGCTCCTCTAGCATTGTGATATCTGCTGTAATCCGCAGCTGTGGCTACACCTTGATCTGCCTCCTCCTAGGGCTCTAGGAGTGAGCTTCACCTGCTCTCTTGCCCAGCACACCTTGAGAGCTTGAGATCACATCGCCGCAGCTAGCAGCATGACACATTGGTCTCTGCGTTGCTTCAGCACCCCTTGGAGCCCGGCGCACGGCACACTCTGCTGTCTCCCACGCAGACCATCACAAACCACTGCCATTGATGGCCTTGATGCGCAGGACCCTCCACTGGCCAGCTCCTGCATTTGAATAGGATGCCTGCACTGTGTGTTTCGTGGAGAAGCAGGAGGAGAGACTGAGAGTTGGAGCTGAGAAGAAACAATGGATTGATGGTACTGCAGTATTTGCTATTGAAGTTGAATACGGATTTGGATTACAATTTGAACCAGCTGCTAGTGTTTGTGTTATTTATTAGTTGCGTGTTTAGTTAGTGATCTGCTGTGTGTTAGGCTCAACAAGGAGCTCAGTGTTTATTAGTTTTTTGCATGTCTCTTTGTTTTGCCCATTTCCTCACTGTATATAATAAACCTGCACTTCCTTCACCACACTCCCCTGCCTGTGTGTGCCTTGTCTCCGAGACCCCTCCTATAGAGCCCCAGATGCCGAGTCTAGCCCCTCACGCTGGCACACTTAATTATCAGAATACATGCTCTTTCATTGTCAGCAACCAATTTCAAGAAATGTTTTCTGTTACCTTGGCAACCTTCCATTAATGTATCCTATTACCTAGGAAACTGACAGAGCAGGGATGGCAGGACCTGAAACAGCAACATGCTTGTCAACCAAATACTGGAATTGCACCTATAGAAAGGTATATGCTTTCAAATAAACATATTTCAGATATTAGCTGTGATGTGATGTATATCTGTATCTCTCAAGAAATGAATGTCAGATTTCAAAGAGAGTCAAACAGTATTGCAATATTTGGGTAGTGTATATAAAATAGAGTATAAATGTGTTGTAGTTGTTGAACATCAAGCAAAAGAAGCACTAGTATGTTTTACAGATAGTAAGATTAACACCAATGTACACTGACAACATTGCAAACAATTTCTAATAGACATTTCTAAGATAAGCAATATTTTAAGAAGTGTATAGTGGTTGTGTCATCACAACAGCTTTTTTTACACTCAAACATAAAGGAAAAACATGTATTACCACAGCAATCAGACAGGGGAGTACAACTTGCTTTGGTCGCCATAGAAACAGTTACACCATTGAATTAGAAAATCAGAGGCCTGAGATTAATTTAGTCTGAGACATCAGCTTTTGGTAAACAATCTTTCACCTGTTAAGAGCAGTAAAGAAAAGAACACAAGAATAATACAATTTCACAAATACACAGTAAACCACCAAGATTAAGTCTTTTCAAGTTAGCTGTTAGAAGAGTCCAAGGGAACATATATTCATTTTGAGAGCAGTGAAGTCTCTGTGTATGACTCAAGCAAGCTATACTTTACTCTGGCCAGGATAATTAAACATATGTGTCTTTAATTTCACTGTAGTTGTCTAGTAATGTCATGCTTTATTATATTCACTATTAGAATGTCCCTGCTTAACAACAACAACATCAAATGCAGTGAAGTATCTGTTTCTGCTTTTCAGTAAGGAGGTTAAACAAAATTGTGGGCAAATACCTTTTCAATGTAATTTAATGCAGAAAAGCTGTTCTGATAATTTTATAATAATCTTGCTATTATGCTTATATACATACACTGTTTACACTTTATGGTTTAATATATGTTTACATGCAAATACATATACTGATTAGCCATAACATTATGACCACTGACAGGTGAAGTGAATAACACTGATAATCTCATTATCATGGCACCTGTCAGTGGGTGGGATATATTAGGCAGCAAGTGAACATTTTGTCCTCAAAGTTGATGAGCTAGAAGTAGCAAAAATGGGCAAGCGTAAGGATCTGAGCGACTTTGACAAGGGCCAAATTGTGATGGCTAGACGACTGGGTCAGAGCATCTCCAAAACTGCAGCTCTTGTGGGGTGTTCCCGGTCTGCAGTGGTCAGGACCTATCAAAAGTGGTCCAAGGAAGGAAAAGCGGTGAACCGGCGACAGGGTCATGGGCGGCCAAGGCTCATTGATGCCCGTGGGGAGCGATGGCTGGCCCGTGTGGTCCGATCCAACAGACGAGCTACTGTAGCTCAAATTGCTGAAAAAGTGAATGCTGGTTCTGATAGAAAGGTGTCAGAACACACAGTGCATCGCAGTTTGTTGCGTATGGGGCTGCGCAGCTGCAGACCAGTCAGGGTGCCTATGCTGACCCCTGTCCACTGCCGAAAGCGCCTACAATGGGCACGTGAGCATCAGAACGGGACCACGGAGCAATGGAAGAAGGTGGCCTGGTCTGATGAATCACGAGTTCAAGGTGTTGACTTGGCCTCCAAATTCCCCAGATCTCAATCCAATCGAGCATCTGTGGGATGTGCTGGACAAACAAGTCCGATCCATGGAGGCCCCACCTCGCAACTTACAGGACTTAAAGGATCTGCTGCTAACGTCTTGGTGCCAGATACCACAGCACACCTTCAGAGGTCTAGTGGAGTCCATGCCTCGACGGGTCAGGGCTGTTTTGGCGGCAAAAGTGGGACCTACACAATATTAGGCAGGTGGTCATAATGTTATGACTGATCGGTGTATATACCCATAGCCTTTTACATATTTCCAATAAAATGGTCTTATATTTAAAAACATGAGATAAACATTCCTTTTATCTGATTTGTTTATGCTATTGAATCCAAAAAGTACTTGCAAATCGGTATGTTCAGGATGGGAGATTCAGCACTCCTTTTAATGGTTAAATTCCTGTTAAATTCCAGAAGAACTGGACAGAATTTTACAAAGGCTTAAAAAGTGCCACTGCACATTAGTTAGAGAACAAAACACACAGAGATTCAAACGTCTATCTACACTTTAGTTAGTTCCACCCTGAGGTTATCAGAAACATTGAAAATGCAACACAAGTGTCTGCTTTTTTACTTGTACACAAAATACAGATATATTGCATTTCGATGGGGGCAGGGAGGCTCAGTTGGAATGACAGTCTTTAATGACACTAGGCTTCAAGTTTCTCACTCACAGTTTTGTGGACACCTCTCTCGTTGCTTGCGAGACAGCTGTGCATCTACAATGGACTGATGGATATTGTGTATTTTTTTAATTACAAAAATCACAAATGTATATTATACATAAAAATCACTAATAGTTATATTTTTGTTTGTTTTGTTGTTGTTGTTTTATATACATGATGTATGAAATCCTGCTTTTTCCATAGTTTTGATCATTGGAAACATTATTTTTATTTATACTGTGAGTGTAGTCATACATATATGTTGGTGAAAATATTTAATTTTAAAATATTTTAATATATATTAGACTTTAATTCCACAAGTGCAGTTGTATTGCTTTACTGTGTTTATGAAAAACATTTAAGGAAAAGTAATCTTCACAATCTGCAGTTTACCTACTCGATGGATTTATTTTTCAAACCATGCTCATTTTCCCATGTATTTAAGGAACCAGTTCCCAAGAGACCATTGGTATTCTGCTCTATTTGATGAAAATAAACTGCTAAAGGGCACTGAACAGAATATATCCAGAAGAATGCATTCTTGAGGACACATACACAGTATGTGTTTCAGGGGGTGCGGGGCAATGTGGGTGTGTGTAATATGATGTGTGTGTGTGGGTTTCCTTTTATATTGATTATTTAATTTATTGGTTTGGTTTATTATTTTCTTGCTTTTTCTTCAATTATTAGTTGTGTTGTTTTCACTATGATCGTATCTATATTTCTTTTATCTTACTTTTTTTTAACTTTCATTGAGCACATTTGTATTCATTATGCACATTCCAGACTGTGGCATTCGCCCACTACCCGCCCACTCCGGCTCATCCAGAACTCTGCGGCTCGTCTGGCATTCTCTCTGCAACGATTCGCACACGCTACTCCACTGCTCCGCTCCCTACACTGACTCCCGTTACCGGCATGCATTCAGGTCAAGACATTGACCCTCACCTACCGCTGTCTCGACCACACTGCACCAAGTTACCTTCAGTCACTCGTCTCTCCATACATCCCCTCCAGACCACTGTGCTCCTCCAGTGCCAGAAGACTAACTCTGCCTCCTCTCCACTCTCCTTCCTCCAGAGCCACTCCTTCTCGTCCCTGGCCCCTAAGTGGTGGAACGACCTGCCCACCGAAGTCAAAACAGCAGAGTCCTTGACCTCATTCCAGCGCTTACTCAAGACACATCTTTTCCGACAGTATTAGTCCTCTATCCCTGCTAGATAGCACTTCACAGTTTTTATTATGCTTCTCGCGTTCTTGATTGTTTTCCTCCTTGCTCCCTTTCCCATAGCCCTCGACTGTGACCCTACATCTTGACAGCACTTAGCTTTCACCGTCCGGGATGTAGGACCTCACTTACTGTACGTGTGTAAATTGTAAATTGGAATTTGTAAAATGTATTTTTTTGAATTGCTATGTTTTAGCTAAATTGAATTTGTAATGATTGATGCCTTGTACTTAACTGTATTTTTGCACTTATGTTGTAAGTCACCCTGGATAAGGGCGTCTGCCAAGAAATAAAAATAATAATAAATAATAATTCGCACATTCCAACACACCTCTCCTCATTGGATGATATCCTCCTGAGCAATCAGACAAACATTTCAACCAATCCCCTCCCTGCTCCGGACCATGAACGTGGCTTTAAAAGCAGCCAGTCTGCATTTTCAGGAGATGGCTAGGAATAGAGTGAGCAGGAGGATGGGACCAGGTAGCAAAGCCTGAAGCATGCGGGAATCAGAGGAGCAAAGTGACCTGGAGGACTGGGCTGACCCAGACGGTGTGCCCCTAAGTTGAGTATTGGGACTGATCTCAGACTGAGTAGCAATGAATTGTGTGGCTGGAGGCTGTTGGGTTGGAGTATTGTCCTGTTCACCTGCAAAAATAATTCGGTAGTATTTGAGACTGCCTCTGTCTGTAACTTGTCTTACAGGGTCGGTGGAGAAGGGCGGGTTCCATGGAGTGGTGCTGGTGGTGAGACCGGGCCTGGGACGTTGTACCCGTGGGAGAGACGGGTTGGGAGAAGTCAAGGAAAGTACCCTAAATTCAGCTGGCAGTGCACGGTTCTAGTTACCAAGCCTGATTTGTATAGCGGTCCCTCAGAGCCTCAGTTTCTAGGTTCTCATTTTTCTTGAGGATCGTGGTGCGTCCGAAGCACTACGATTCTCATCGCAACCGGCACCCACCCCACTGGACACAGCCCGCGGGACCTGGACTCTTGGTCGGCCCAAGCCCGGGAGACCGGACAGTGTACACATTTCGCTTTTCATAGACTTGGTGTTCATTAGACCCCTAGTTGGTGTTTTTTTTAATATACAAACCACCCTTGGGCATAGGATTAGATTAGGTTTTAGTTATTCTTTTTTAATTGGGTTTTATTAGTTTTAGATTGTGGACCTACATTTTTTTGTTATTCCTGTACAGTATTGCTTGTGTATTAAATGCAGTTTTAAAGGGGGTGGGGGTTAAATCTGTAACTAGGCAGATGGTATGGACTTTGTGTCCCATCCCTCCTGGATTGTTGGCAGTGTATAATAAACTGCTTTACAACTGTTACTGGTGTTTGTGCTGTGTGTATCTAGGATTGTCTGTCAAACCTGTGTGGGGAGAGGGGTTTAGTGAGTCCCTCCCACCTACCTCACTTTAAAGTAAATGGTGTAGTTGTGGTTCTGTTGCTGCTATTGCCACATCACTATCACTTTTTTCCATAAGCAATCATGTCTTGGATTATTTCAAACAAGCATACCCCTGCTAAAAGTAGCCAAACCTATATCATGCAGGATATAAAATAAGACAATGCTATATTGTGGCACAGTTTAAGTACGGTATAAGATGGCCACTATATACGAACTAAATGACACTGCAGTATAACAACCTGCAAAAAGGAAATTCTGGAAATTCCCCCCCTCCATAAAAGGACAGGGTCTCCTTTCCCAGAATGCATTGCACGGGAGGGTGAATGCAGGCTGGTGAGGGGTGGACTGCAACCAGCAGTGAGGAAAGAGTATTGCTAAGCAGGCTTGACCACTGTTTGCTTTGAGAGTCTAATTAGGCATTCACCCGGACTGGAAGAAGACTACGATCACGGCAACGAGTCTCACTTCTGAATCACGACCACAGCTGTCGTATTTCCTTACAGCCTACCAGAGACCGACAGGAATTGACACATCATGTATAGTCAGCACCCTACACCGGGAATGTTTATTTTCTGTTTAAAAGTATCTTTAAGGCTACTCTTTTACATTACAACTGCCTGCAAATCTGGCTCCCTGACATGCCCGAGAATCCCCCATTGGTATCACTAGATATGTGGTAAAAACATAAATATTGTTGCACTTTTAGGTCGTGCAAAAGAAGACAAAAACACTGATCCTCATTGTGCAAGCAGGAACAGGCCTCATGTGATGCAGTAAAGGTTTATGTGGACAGAGGTGGAAAGAGTACTGAAAAGTCCTACTCAAGTAGAAGTACTGTTACTTTGATGAAATTTTACTCAAGTAGAAGTAAAAGTACTGGTATAAACAAATACTCAAGTAAAAGTAAAAAGTAGCTCATTTAAAAAGTACTTGGAGTACAAGTTACTTTTATCAAAGCCTTGTCACATGATCTCCAAGCAAACACTTAACTCTAAATAAAAAATATATATATATACAGTGAACATTTTGTCAGGGTTTGCATCGCAAAAAGAGAGTCAATTCACCTCCATTTGCGATGTGTTTTCTTGGGAGATTCGCTGATTGTGCGAGGCATTAAAATACGTTTTTTTTTTAATCCAAAGCAAGCATCGGAAATGCGTGTACAACCCAACCACGTACATGTATGGACACCATTTTCGTGTCAGAATGCATTGAGACTTGTTTCGCGCTCGCGTCCTCTATGGCAGTCTCTGGGGTCCGCCCTTTGCAAATCGTCCCGGGGGCGGGCCGAGCGTTCTACGTCATATCACTCTAATCCTGTCTCCCATAGGTGCTCAAAGCTACCACTTCCGAAAACCGCAGGTCTGTAGCTTTCCAATGAGCCTAGTTACGCCATTTCCGTATAAGCAGCGCTGAGCTGCCGGCCCTTTAAGAAATGCATATTTGAGGAGCGAAGGGCCGCATTCCATGCCATTACCCGAGTCCTGTCCCTCATTGGTCAACGGATCTGTCATTCTCTTTCCAATGATACCAGACACGCCCATATCCGAGCAGTGTGTGTGTGTGTGTGTGTGTGTGTGTGTGTGTGTGTGTGTGAGGCACAGAGCACACATGGGGAGACAGGGCGCTGACAGAATAGACGCGATCCACAGACAGAGCAGAAAGACGCGATACAGCAAGAAAAACAAATACAAAAAGAAAAATGGAATCTGACAAAAAATAATACACCATACCCTTCAAAACTAAATCATAGATGCTGAGTCTGTTTACAGCACTATGAAAGACACTGACTGTGTGTTGTTCGCAACAATAAAACGCCATGGCAGTGTGGTGGATAAAGTGACAATATTCAAAATATTCCAGATGTCTGGAATTCTATTTCCCCGTTTAGTATTCTTCTTTACTTGTATATATTTATTCCGATTGTTGGTAGTCTAATATAAATGGCTGCAATTTCTGTTCTGGAGGTCACTTTTTTGATTTCTGTATTAACGTTGGGGGGATTATTTGTTAGTTTCTGAATCTCCATTTTGTGCTGAGTGTTTCCATATAAGAAACTTGCCTCTAGCCCTTGTAGTTACAGAGTTATAAGTAACAATATGACAACAGTAAAATCTGGCAAAAATGGGGGGCCTCAGAGGGTTAAAATAAATAAGTTGTATTGAAAGTCACTTCAAGTTCATAACTGTATTAGTCAAGACAGATATCATGATCTGCACTGAGTCTAATGCTGAATGTTATGCAGCTGTAGAGTTTCAAACTTGTATTAGCACACCAGTTCCTCTCCTATGCAATGGTGAATGAAAGCACTACTTAATAAATAAACAATGCAGTCAGGGTCTGTGAGCAGAGATGGATAGTACTGTGCAGGATTTTGGAAAGGCTTGACTACACTACTACCTCAGGAGAAGCATGGAAGACTTAGTGGTATAACTTGGGTACAGGGATGAGCATGAGATAGGCTACTATCTACAGTCACACACCTGCAACATGCAAGCATTAAATAACAATTAATGCAAATATCTGTAAAATACATAAAATGCATGCAATGTAGAGAAGAATGCACATATCATATGTTATGATAACAAAACATAAAAAACACACCACTTTTGATCATTGGTAGACCTATATAAATTGCTAATCAAACAACTCGTGCTGCTAAGCAAAATTATTATTGATTAGCATGAACTGCTATGCAAATTTGAGACAACAAAATGTTCGCTGATATATATATATAAGGTCGTAGTCATATTGTTTATGTTAGTAAAAAACATGTCCATCCTTTATTCATAGTAGGAAGTGCCTAACTATAAACGGACAAACTTTGCAAAGTAATGTTTATGTTTAAAGCGCATTAAGCCACATTAAGCTTTTTTTAGACTCTCCCTCTGCTGCCGTGTGGTCAGCCATGTTTGATGAGAATGGAGCTCGACAGTGCGATGATCATCTAGGATGCCTGATGTAGCTGATGCGGGTCGGAGCTCCCCGCCCGGGATTTGAACCGCGCACCACCAGCGCTCCGCACCGCAGCGGCTCCAGCGCAGTACAGTGTTAAGCCCTCTACGCTAAAAGGCTGGGCCTCCTACCATGGGAGGCTTAACACTGTACTACTTTTACTGAGGGGTTGTGTCACTTTGTAACGGGCTCATTATGGCACGAATGAGCCACGGTTACACTCTCCCCCTCTAGCTCCTCCCAGCGACTGATAGGCATCAGTCTTATTGATCCGAGTCACGGCACCATTGTAGCCGATGTGGGTCGGAGCTCGGATAATAAGACTGATGCCTATCAGTCGCTGGGAGGAGCTAGAGGGGGAGAGTGTAACCGTGGCTCATTCGTGCCATAATGAGCCCGTTACAAAGTGACGTAACCCCTCAGTAAAAAAAAGTAGTACAGTGTTAAGCCTCCCGTGGTAGGAGGCTCAGCCTTTTAGCGTAGAGGGCTTCACACTGTACTGCGCTGGAGCCACTGCGGTGTGGAGCGCTCGGAGGGGCCACCGGTGGTGCGGGGTTTGAATCCCGGGCGGGGAGCTCCGACCCGCATCGGCTACACTGATCTACACATTGTATTTTGAAAGTCAGTGTGAAAACACAAAAGAACTGTGAGCGTGTAGATAGAACTGCAAATGCGCAGCAAGAAGCGTGAGCACATGTGTAAACTGCAAACGTGTTAACAAAACTGCAAATATGTAAACGATATTGAACGAGCGCAGAATTGAATTGTAAGCATAAAATAAAAACCGTAAGTGTAGTTTTGCACGTACAAGTTGTATTTCTGTGCTCGCTAATTTTGATAGTGAACTCACGCCATACAGGGCCTCTACAGCCGTGCCCTAGTTAGCCGGCAGGAGTCTGAACATCTACTAGTGAGTGGCAGCAAGGGCTCCACTTCCAGCCCTTCTTCTCTTTTCTCTTTTTCTGGGAGTCGCTCCAGTAGCTCATGGCCTTGACGGTGCAGCTCTCCGCCTCGGCGTCGGTCTCCACTCGCAGGGCACGCATCAGACCTGCAGACACAGGGAGAGGACAGGCTGAACGGGCAGCGCCGGCTGTGCCTGAGGGGCCGAGAGAGAGCGCAGCAGCAGGCTGACGCACTCTGCTCAAGGACCAGATACTCGCTTACGTGCTCCCTTACCTCTGAGAATCTCATCCATCTGTCTACGCCCGGGATGCAGGGTCTCTGGGGTGCTTCTAATCAGGAACCCTAAAGATCAGAGGGAGCAACACTGAACAGCAATTCAACACAGAGCTATTGAACACAAGGACATGTCATCCTGGCTGCCCCAATAGTTCCAATTGAAACAAATCAGTTAGGACTCATTGCAGATTCTTGGTTCTCATACCACTCCATTTTGCCATCCCCAAAATGACGACTGTGAGCAGATCCATAGCGATATTGATGGATCTGGACATTGTGAACCCAATGATCCACGCCACAATGTCCCCTGTGAGTGCTATTATGGGCCCATATCCTGCCCAGGTTGTTCTCATCTCCTCACCTATCAAGATGGCGGCGCTGGATCTGACTCCCGGAAACTGGCTGCTCAGACAGTCCACGGCGCAGCTGAAGGACCGGCCCAGGGTCTCGGGGAAATTGGACACCTGGAAGCACAGGGAGCCGTCAGTCCAGAGCTCTTGTCTCCAATTGAGAGTGCTTGATAGTGTAACTGCCAATTCAACTGAAGAAAGTGTACGAGCATGCCATTTCCCTTACCAAGTATGCAGCAAAGCTTTCCAGGAAGTCGCCCAATTCCCCTTCTCCCTAGCTGAGTTCAGTGGTGTTCAGTCTCAGCACTGGCCCACTGTGGATCAGGGACAGGAGGCAGGCCTGCACACAAGACACAAGGAGAGCCTCAACACTCAGCACTGCTGTAACGACACAGCAGCACAATCTGACAGCCGATCGTCTTCTGAAAGCCAGAGCGCGCGGCTTCTTGGCACAGAGTGATGCTCGGCCCCAGAACATGATCACAGACAGTAATAGACCATCCAGAGCAGCACATCTCAAATTCTACATTTTGTACATTTTCTTATATTCTTAATTATAGTCCCTCTGGGGTTTGCCCAGCCCCAGTGGGGGGTACAGAATGGCCAGGGCCACTGATGCACCCTTACCTCGGTCACCTCTGGGCTGGGGTCCTGCAGCTCCCGCATCATGAGGGCCCTCACTGCCTGGCAGCGGCACATCACCCCCAGTGCGGTGGCACCAGCACAGCGCAGCTCAGCGTCGGCCTGGAAACAAGCGGGGGGGTTGGTCAGGCACAGAGCGTCACACTGAGCACAACAGCACAGAGACTGGACACTCCAGACTGGACTAAACTGTATATAACGCCAGGACAGGGGTCTCCACTGCAGGGGAGTCAGTAAGAGCAGAGCAAGACTTACGCTTTCTAAGAGCAGAGTGACCCTCCGACAGATGTCTGCAATGACATTCTGGTTGATACTGTCCTGCCTCAGGTGGGGCAGGACCTGCAAGAGAGCGGACAGAGCTCCCAGGACCACTTCTGACTGCTTTCTGTCAACTATTTCAGCGACGTCCGTGCCCTTCAGGCCTGCGTGGAGGATTGCAAGCAGCTCCCGGCCGTGGTCTTCCACCTAGACACAGACACCCAAAACAACCCGTCAGCACAGAGACTCCCAAAGCACAAGTGTTCGTGTCGTGTCTCATGGCAGGTGGTCCTGTGCTGTCCTTACCTGGGCGGCAGTGGCACTTCCCAGGCCCTGGAACAGCGGCAGCCTCACACGCACCGAGCGGTCCTGGGCTCGGCTTATCAGGCTCTTCACAAGCAGGGCTCTCAGTGGCTGCCGCGAGCAGCCCAGCAGCCTGTTGATGGGAGAGTGAGGCGCCATCAGAGGAGAACTCAGCCACATACCTACCTCTGAGAAGAAGACCATCGCCGTCACTCTGTGCTGCTCCCGGTCAGCGCTGAGGAGAGGGACAAGGGCCTCCACAATGCCAACGAGCATCGTGCCGCCGTGCCGAGCCATGGCCCTGGAGAACGAGGGGACAGTCGGTAAGGAGACAATAAATCCTGAATGATCACAAGATAGATTGGACTGAAATGGTGTGAATATGTTCCTGTAATCGCTGTCCGTAATGAGGGCCCAGCTCTGAGAGAAACCCGTACCTGGATAGGAGACGGACGCCCTCATAGTGGCTCTCAGGGCTCTGCAGTTTCCTCCAGGCGGCCTCCTCCTCCAGCTGCTCGGTCACCGCCCCCAGCTGGGTCTGGACCAGAAGGTACTGCAGTGCCAGTACGGTGTCTCTGAGGGGAGAGGAGAGGACAGTGCTCGGCCTGGGTCTGCTGCAACTTCAGTACCAACACTCAGTAGAATAAACTGCTTCTCACACTGTGGAGCTTCATGTCCATTCTTGCTTGCTTGGGTCACTCACCTGCAGACACTCAGCGCTCCAGACAGGTCCTGGTTGTGGATGCCGACCAACCGTGAGAAGCGCAGACTCTCCTCACTGCAGTCCATCTGGAGCAGGAGGGCCTTAAAGAGCTGGGGAAAGACCTTCTCAAAGGCCCCTGCTCTCTCTGGGTTGGCCAGCAGTTCCCGCATGGCACAGGTCACCTGACACGGGGAGGAGCACACAGGGTCACACTCGCCATGAGAGAAGGCACACTATTTAGAGGAATACATTTCTGAAAGTGTCACAAAGACATCTTCTCCCAGGGACTGTATATATCCATAGTTGCTTCAGACCTGGGCTGTACGGGTTTCATTTATAATATTAACATAAAAAGCCCCGCTATGTTCTTGGTGTGGTTTAAACTGTGAGCAAGTGCACAGAAGCCCATGAAGATGTGGAGAATTGTCAGCTCTCTCTGGATACTCACAGCCACGGTCTGGCGTGCAGCCGACACACAGTCCTGGGCCATGTCCCCGGGCAGTGAGGGGTTCAGCTTTTGCATGAGGATGCCCAGCAGTCTGCGGGACAGCTTGTCCTTAGTGCCCATGGCCCTCCACAGCGTGCGGCCGGATCTGGGAAAGACAGGGCGGCTACAGTGAGACAGAGACACACAGGAGCTCCTCGCTGTTGCACACTGAGACGAGACACATGAGCCCTTTGGCACAACAGCCATTTGAAGACTTAACAGTAGTGGATCATTGTAAAAGACGGCGCTCCTGTGTATGGCTCACCTGTCCGGCGGCAGGGCCCAGCTCAGCAGCGTCTCCGCGGCCTGCTCCGGGTTCTGCGCGGCCAGGCGGACGACCACTCTCAGCTGTGACCCCGTCAGGATGTGTAGGCAGGGCTGCAGACACCCGAGGATCTCAGAGACCTGAAGGACAGAAGAGACAGGCGCTCAGTCTGCATGATACATAAGAACATAACGTTTCCAAACAAGAGGAGGCCATTCAACCCAATCATGCTTGTTTGGTGTCCAAGGATCCTATCCAGTCTATTTTTGAATGTTCCCAAATTCGCTGGGGAGTCTGTTCCAGATTGTGACGACTCTCTGTCTCCTGTTTTCTGACTACACTCCATCCCAAGATCACGATATACAGAAGAAAAGGTGCGTATTGAAAAGTGTAGCATCCACAGCACCGTATCTTTCTCCTAGAAGATTAAATCTATATTATTAACCACCAAACACAATGGAAAACTATACAGCACCAAAGCA
Organism: Amia ocellicauda; assembly: GCF_036373705.1. Classification (NCBI taxonomy): domain Eukaryota; kingdom Metazoa; phylum Chordata; class Actinopteri; order Amiiformes; family Amiidae; genus Amia; species Amia ocellicauda. The sequence goes on from NC_089851.1 coordinate 22,819,408, forward strand.
TTGAAGAAATCAGCTACAATTTGGGAGCATCATTTGCCTCATTAAACTGCCACTGCTGCCACCTAAAGTGAGAGTATGAAGGGAGTCAAATGCACAGACTGGTTGTCGCTGCCCGACCCTTTCCTGCAGTCTGGCCCTGTGGCCCTTACCTGCTCCTTCAATTCAGATCTTTGGGCCTCCAGGACACTGCAGAAGATGGCGCTGGAGCCCTGCAAGAAGGAGAGCTTGCAGTTCAGAGGATCACCATCACTGCATTCAGCTGCTCCCAAGGACTCGGCCTTCCCTGCAATCGGAATCGGGGGAAGGACAGGGAAACAATTCAATCACAGAGATCAGGAGAAACAATGTGGCTCCCAGTTGAGAATGTCTGCGTACTGACAGAGGACGGCTACCTGCAGCGATGAGGAGATATCCCAGTATCGCCCCGGATGCGGCCCGGCCTGTCTTGCTGCTGCTCTTCAGCTGTTCGATCTCAAATGTGGCCACCTTCTTCGGAAAGGTGTTTGCTGTTGGGAAAAAGCAGGCACCACAGAACACTGAGGTCACTACACCGGCCAACGGAACCACAAAACCCTGCGAGAGTGACTGCACCGGCCAATGGATCAACACCAGGACTCTCCTCGAGTGTTCGGTGCTGATGTGAGACGTACCAATGAGCATCAGAGACTTCAGGACCTCGCTGTGCTCGTCCAAGGAGCTCTCCTGACGGGCGCTGATCTGCAGGAGAAAGACACGGTCACTGTGTACTGAGGAGGAAAGCATCTCTACGCTGCTCAAACACCTTGTGTCACGAACGCTCCATAGAGGACCTACCTCCTGGTGCAGTGCGCCCAGCAGGCTGTAGCTGGAGCGCTTCAGCCAAATGCGGTCCGCAGCCAAGCCCGCCACCACAATGTTGCGCACATTCTATAAGATACAGAAAAACAGCCGCTGATACATGATGCACTATGGTTACTTTCACAGACCCCAATTAGCATGACTCATGGGTTACTCAATATATGTTTGAGCTTTCAACTAAAAATTATCTATGAAACTAAACTAAAAAGACCCAAACCCTTATACTGATGTTAAACATAAAACCAAGTCCTTAATCGTTAGCCTGTCTCACATCTATCCAAGCCAGCAAAGCCATACCTGGCCAAGGGTGTCACCACTGCAGCCGTCCTTGTGCAGCACCAATGTAGCTTCCATCAGCCAGGTCAGATTGGCCCGGACAGTCTCAACGGGCAGCAGGGTGGCCATGGCAGTCAAGGAACCGACCACCGTCTCCTGCAGCTTCAGCACCGACACAGAGACAGAGGCAACCGTTCAGTGTGCAGAACGTCAAAAGGGGAAAAGTGCAACTACAGGAGTCACAACTCAGAACATGTGTTACTAGATGACGCTCTCAGTCACCCCAGCAGCGCCAGCATATGAGAACGATCACTATAAAGGGTGAGAATTACTATTATTGATACCATGGCAATCCTCTGCCTATAGATAAATCACCTCAGCCTCATAAAAATAACAAGCTGGCAGAGGATCAGGGGGCCATGAAGCCTGACTGGTCACGTATGGAGCTGGATGTTGTACCCCCTCCTCCCGACACTTCCTGGCGGACCGTACCTGCAGACTACTGGTGTAGGGTGAATACCACCACTTTAAAACCGTCATGAATGCCGACTTCATGACGGGAGCAAAGTCCTCCTTGCTCACTGTGGGGTCCGGACTCCCTCCAGGGCCAGACGTGTACTCCCCGACACTCTGGCTGATGTTTCTGAGAGCTGGGAGAAGACAAACAGATGCAGGGATCACTCTCCGGGATATACTCACGGCTCAGCTCCACTGAACTCCACATTAAACAAAAATGGGGAATATCTGTCACTACAGGAATCAGCTGCGACCCTCACTCACCTGAGCAGACTGCCAGTTTAATCTCAACGCTAGTGCTGGTGGCCTCAAATAGCACGGGCATCAGGTGTTCAAGAATGGCCCTGAGGCGGGGCCCAATGCCGGACACTGCAAACAAATACAACAGGCAGTTACAACTTCAACTTATACAAAAACAGGCCACCTATCAGTTCACGTATAGTGTACAGACGCTATGCAAGGAGAGGGCGACAGATGAGTATCCCACAACAGCCATCAAATCTCCACTGCGAGAAAATCCCTTTCACAAAGCACAGTGGCTTCAGGGATCGAAGGAGAAGACAGACTTACCATCGCCTTGTGATAACCTGCCCAGTGTGGTTAAACACATTGGGTTTGGTTGGTTTTCCAGCACAAACTTCAGGCTGTCTATCACCTCCCGTGGAAATCTGCGTCCCACGGCCACCAGGACATCGCTGGCTGCCTGCTGCACATCAGGAGACACGTTCTGGGTCAGGGGAAGACAAGAGGAGTAGGGTGAGGTTGAGAAGGCTTTCTGGAGAGAGCAGTGTTTCTGGCACATCTGAGTGAGAAGGACGGACCATTATACAAACAAACAGGAAGGTCTTTTTTGAATGCATGCGTTTCATAGTGTCTGACAGGAGGAAATGGCTCACCGCATCGAAGACCATCTTTTCAACAGCCACTGAGATGATTTTACTGGCTGTGTCGGGGCTGACGGCCTCTACTGGGTTTTGCAGAACCTTCTCCATGGCCTGCAGGAAGGTGATTTGATGGTGATCGGCCATCTGACCAGAGGAACACAGGAGAACAAGCTCATGAGTGATGTTTTTACCTTATTGATGACTGAATTATTGAATTGATTACCTTAGACTTAAAACGTTCAAGAACTCATCAAGGTGCGACAATGAAAAGAAAATAACAGACAGTATAGCATTCAGAAACCCACCACTGGTTTGTAAAATTAAGTGAAGAAAGAAGAATGATGAAAAACAGTACATCATACAATGTTCACATTTTATAAGCTTTCAGATCAATTCCAGAAAATAAACCTGGAAGAAGAAACAGCTCAGAAGAAAAGCTACAAACAGTTAAACTCTGTCCAAACCACAGGTTCATTTGCACTCTTTCGGGAGCCTGGCGTTCTTGGCATTATTCTTGCTGACAAACAGACGCTGAGTGGTCTCCAGTCTCACCTCCGGGTACCTCTCAATATATCCCAGACACTTCACACTAAAGCAGTCTGGGTTCACGATGTGGGAGCGAGCCCCTATGCTCTCCTGGACGTGCACCTTTCGCACCTGCTTGCCGGTGTCAAGGGCATGCATGACATCGAACACATGTACTGAGGGGGAAATACAAACAAATATTGTCAAAACAGTCGATATCAAGTCCAGCACATCCTTATCAAACAACAGCAACAAGATTAGATTAGAGCAGAGCCACACTATTGTAACAGTCCCCTCTTCCCACAATGCACTCCTGCCCAGGTACCATTACTGCCAAAAGGCAACAGGTTGGTAACGCATAGAGACTAAAGATTGTATTATTCATTCTTATTTCTCATCATTACTATAGTCAGTAAAAAGTACTCAACACAGATACTCACCAATGCACTCGGACTCCATCTAGCAAATGTATTCATATAAAAATAAGAACAGAGGAATTCTGGGTTACATTTCATTTTATGTGATTGATTGTATTATTTTGTGTGTATCAACATAGTATACGTCTGACAATTGGTGCATTATACTGAAGAACATCAAGTCTAAGAATTATAAAGTTGAGTTTTTAAACATTACAGCATTTAAAATAGAATATTACAGTAAGGCAGTGTAATATAGTTTAGTGTGGGCAATTCAAATATGAATCCCAATCTTCAAAGCAGGCATTTTCCATTGCAAGGGAAGATATGCATACATACTCACAATGTTTTAAACGATGCAAGCAAGCAAGCAGGCAATCACAACAGGTACTAAAAGTATAGCACAAGTTTTTTGTTGACTGGAATAACGTGATTTGTTATGGATACTGTACAATTGTTAATCTACAATATATATGATTATACTTATTATTATGATTACGGTTATTATATTATGTTTTCTACTCATACAATTACACTAGTTTCAGATCAAAATTAGAAGTGTAGTTTAACACTATTGTCCAGTATCGCCTACAAGGACTAACATTTAAACAAGGAGATTCATAACGTTAACGATTAACATTGCATCTTAACAGAAAAGCCATTACAAATTTTCATTCGGTGAAATCAAACTCACAGCTGCTTTCTCGTCGTTTTCCACAAGCAACTAAAGCTGATACGTTTCTTTCTGTAAAGTTACTGAAACGTCATAGTATAATTAAGCCATCAGTATGCTAACGAGTAACTAACAATTACGTCACAGAGTGTCATGAAACTCACGCCTGGTCCGGACAGGCCACGCCCACACCGGATTCGAAGCGTTGGCATTGGTCGTTGGCGTTACGTCAATCATCTTAAATGCAGCCAATCAGAGGAAAGACATGGCAATCATTCTCTTTACACAGCCAATCACCTGCTGAGGACCACGTGTCAGCAGAGTCGCGTCAGCGTTGGCGTCCTTACTGATACAAATAGTTTTATATTAGGACATGAAGTGTAAAATCGAGAGGAGGCCTTTCGCCCCATCGTGCTCCTTTGGTGTCCATTAAAAACTAAGTGATCCAAGGATCCTATCCAGTCTATTTCTGAATGTTCCCAAATTGTCTCTTCAGCCACATCGCTGGGGAGTTTGTTCAGATTGTGAGACTCTCTGTGTGAAGAAGTGTCTCCTGTTTTCTGTCCTGAATGCCTTGAAGCCCAATTTCCATGTGTGTCCCCGGGTCTGTGTGTCCCTGCTGATCTGGAAAAGATCCTCTGGTTTGATGTGCTCGATGCCTTTCATGATTTTGAAGACTTGGATCAAGTCCCCACGTAGTCTCCTCTGTTCCAGGGTGAAAAGGTTCAGGTCCCTCAGTCTCTCCTTAATAGAAAAATAAATAGTATTGCACAGTTAATTAACATATAGCGCGTTATATTAACCACTACATTCCTTCCTGTTGCAGTTTATGTGAGGTGATAATTACGGCGAAATAAATACATCATAACTCGCAGCTGCAAAATGTGAGTGGGGAACGAGCTCAACAGAGACTGGAAACGCATGAACACAAATAAAGCCGCCGAGTTTGCGCAGTTCATCAGCCGCACTGAGACAGACAGCGCAGACACGGCCACGACGCTGCGCGAAGAAACGTGTCCATCTGTGCGTATTTCATTACAGGCCCAGCAATAAAGAAAACACAGTCATCTACACACAGTCTGCTCTAAACTGTTACAGTTCAAACCGTAAGGACGAAGCACAGCAGGGATCGCTGCGCACTGAGCAACACCTCCTGCATGGGGTTCAGTGCTACGGAGGCTGTTGAGGTACAAAATAAACCAACACTGTACAATCAAACGAAATATTGCAATTTGCAACTTCACATGACTAAGAGCACTTCATTTACATTAACTGAGATAACCTTCAAATATGAACGCAGAAATTAAAATGGGGACATATATAACTCGCCCATATCAGGACACATTTTATGTATGTAGTTAATTATTTATTAAGCAGAAATCTTAGTAAAGTCCAATGGTCACTGTTTTCTGTATTAAACTACATGAAAATACACTGTGACATTAATTCAGACTGGATAGGATCCTTGGATCACTTAGTTATTAATGGACACCAAACGAGCATTATGGGTCGAATGTCCTCCTCTCGTTTGTAAACTTTCTTATGTTCTGACTCAGGTGAAATGGATATCCTGATGATCCATGCTTTAATTCCTTGATGTTTAGAATCCTACAACTGTTAGAATGTTAAATTCATTCGAACTCCGAAGAGTTAGGAAAATATTCTTGTAGATCTTTGTTCATAGCATACGTGACTAATCAAACAGGTTTAAAAATGTATGGGTTTTCATTGCATGTTGTTTTTTTAGTGCAAAAGATATACAAAAGATATTTCAAATATAATCAATAAACTGTCTTGAAAGAACATCCAATCACTGTCAAGTTCATCATGAAAGATCAATTTTACTATTTTCTTAATATAGCTGCAGTAAGCTCTATTCCTGGTCTCTGTAATCTGTCAAAATATGTATACTCAATGTGTTATCTTTCCTACAGAACATTCTGCAAGCAGAAAGCCTTTGTTAACACACCGAAGTGAATCATGTATATATTAAACCCAGCCCTTTAACCCACCTTCATCATGTATTACAGGTTAACTATCATATTTTGAGTTGCATCCATTAGTTTCAAAAGCACTACTGTAACTGTTTTTAGTGATTAAAATTAAGAAAATAATAATCTGTTATAATATCTGTTTAATATTTGCAAGAAAGGTTCCAGAGCTGTTCATTACAATTCATTTTTTATCCCCCTATATTGGTTATAAATTATACAAAGCTCACTACTGTATTTTTTCTTTAAAAAAGGATTTATTAAATTACAGACATCTAGATTTGGAAGTCTCTCAAAGCAGATGTTCAAAGAGAAATCCCTTTTCTAAATGTCTACTCCACTATACAATCTCGTTGAACGGTTTCTTTTTATGTTTGTTTCTTAAATTCAGGACATCTCACGCTGGTGTTCCCTGGAGTCTTACCATACATACTGAAGGTTACATCGCTTCAGGCAGTGTTCAGAATCCTTATGCAGCATCTGACTGCTGAGCAACACATAACACTGACAAAACTCAACATCTAGATTTCAAGGGATTGCAGGTAAATCATGCAAATACCAATGAGAATCTGTTGTTCACATAACAGGAGGCTGTTTCTGTTGACGGTTCCCAATTCATTCCATGTTTGAAACATGTAGTTTATGCAGATACTGATGACATGCCCTTCTATAACCCCTTCTAACAATTATCTTTCTTTAACCTTTTTGGATGGTGTGTATTGGTGCCATTTATTTGTGCCGACTTTGTTAAAATATGTATCATCATTATTTATACTATATTGTTTTATAATTCTGTTGGATTTATTTATGAACCCGGCCAAAATGGCAAAACATTATTTGGATTTAGGCCTAATTAAGATTCTATCCTTTAAATTATTGTGTATATTTAAGGAAGTAGTCCACCTTAGGGAACATTTAACATATCATTATATTATGTTATATTAGTTAGAAGATATATAAGGGATTCACGTAAATAGTGGGATTAACTGTCTTAATGCATAACGTTAGTCTTTTGATGCAAATGACAACAGCAAATTATTTAATATGTCAATATTCAATTTATTTTACACATCTAAAGGAATTATTTTATTCTCAAATAAATACACACAAGAACACACACATACACACAAACCACTATGAATTAAATGTTTCTTATTAAGTGCTAAAACACTTTCGAGAACAAAGACAGGACTGATGCCAAGAATTGGCACAATGGGATTTCAACAAATAACTGTCTGAGCTAATGCTTTATAGTGGCACAAGGAGAACAAGAATACACCAGAACACTGTAATGTCTGTAGGCACGATATAAAGCAGATAATGGATTGAACTATTGCTTTACTTTGACAGCTACTCTCCATTTGAATTTAGCTAATTATGGTCAGTTTGGCCTATACCCTTGGGTACTATAACAGTGACCATTCTCAAATGTTTATTTTATTTTATTATTATTGTATGGTGAAGCCAAAAGGGCTGCAGAATCTGATTTTAAATTGTTTGCTTGTTCAGAAGACATATTTGGAATTGGGGGAATAGACCTTATAAATAGACTTGGTGGGCGTATGGTTTCTAATTTTTCAAAGCCATGGAAAACTCATGAATCCTTAATGCTGAATACATTTTGAAACTGCAGATAGTCCAGCTGTCCAACACAGTATATTGTGGTTGACATTTGTTTTGTGTATTACTGCTGTAGAATCCTTTTTTTTTCTTTTTTTATTAATTCTAATTTAATCACTGGTAAACTTTAATCCGATTGAAATACAGATCGAATGTACTGTTTTAGCTGTTTCAATTACATATATGCTCTATTTATTTTGTGTCTGACTTTAGTTAATTTGTGCTTCTTTAGCTCAATACAATTTGCTTGCTACAGATTGGCATAACTGATATAAAGAAACATTACATCTACATTTCCCTGCTATAGGATTATTTTATATGCATATATTTCCTCTTGCAGAATATTAAACCTTAATATATGGACTTAGTTTTCAGCAATGCAATGTTTCAGTTTAATATTTATAGTAATGGTTGTTCTCAAGATTTAAATAGTAAATTCCCAAGTGGATGGGAGACTTCTTGACAAAGATGAAGTAGGAGCTGTCACTGTGAAGCCAGGAGAATAACTGAAGCACAGACCTATCATCTTACCCACATGTAAATCAACCTCATAGTTTCTAACACCCGGCCTGAGTCCTGGCAATGTTGCATGCAAAGTACCACATTTATGCATAGCTCTGCATAATGTAGGCATTATGCTCTATTGACATAGGCACTCCATTTGGCACGTTAATTAGATTCATGCAAATTAGCAAAGATAACTATCCACTGCACCAGTAGATTGGTCAATGTGGTATTTAAATTACACTACATTTACAGTCAACTGGTTACACTGGCACCAAGAGTAGACCAAATCAAAACTTCACCTACCAGGGAAGAGCCAAGTACAGACTTTACAGTATCATTATTTAATGTATTTTCAGAATCCAAATTTTACTACCAAACAATCAAACACTATAGGGTATACATTTGTAATTTGCGATGGTAGATCAAAGTTTTAATTTTGTCTTGGCCTGTTATTTGCTTAGAGTAATACTGATTAATCGTTAATGTGAAAAAAAAAATACAATAAAAAAAATATATCATATATTTTAGAGAATGTAAACTATATTATATATCCCTGTCAATATTTGTATCAGACAAAACATTAAAAAAATACCAGTACATGGTTTGGTCGCAAAACAATTTTTCACAACTGTGTGACAATAATGAACTAAACTGTGTACCATTATGTCCCTGCATCCCATACAGAACCAGGATAATGACTAGCCATCTTTTAAACATTGATTCAGATAGATATACTGTTAAAATGTGCATCAATTGGTGGAGGTAGTAAAATAAAATGCATGAAAAACAAGCAAACAAACAGTAGAACTGCACAAATACAAAATAAATGTAATGTATACAAATAATATTTATATAATAGGAGGAAGAATGCCTGAATGTATTTTCCTATTTAATGGGATATTAGGAGCCAAACTTAAAATGGCACTTTATTCTCACAGAATTTAATTACGCAACAATTAGTTTATTTAACATTCTTTCTTATCCATAGTATAGATGTATTTATTCCTATATGTTGAATAATAAGAAGTAGCTCTACATAGTTTTTTAACTGTACGCCACTCGATGTTTTAGAAAATGGCCGTATAAGACAATATTGGGAGAATGTATTCGATTATTCAAAGAAAAATGCGAGTTGACGTGCCAGAGTTACTGCAGCTACACTGCGTCTTCAAAGAGGTTCATTCAGAGACAGCTGCAATGTAAATGTGTTGATGCTACAGCTGTGAACAACCTGACCGACACCTAGTCCACTGTCCCACACCAGAAATAGCACAGCTGTATATGTAAAAAATGTGGTAATGAACCGTGTTGAGAGTGTGTCACTGCTTGAGGCGGTTGTTTACTGGCACAGGCCTAGTCAATCTTATCCAATTGTAATCAATTTAATCGTAATCATCCAAAAACGTGACCAGCTCCATTTTTTCAATGGCACCCTTGCAACAATACAACATTGGGTTGTAAATGTGAATTTTTTGGTTGCAGTTTAGAAGCCTGCTACAGTTATTGCCACCTTAATATTTCAATGGACCTTTATTTAATGTTCATCCACCTGAAATGTACATATCTTACATAGCAGATTTTAAAAGTATAAAAACATTCTTATATACTGTTTCTATATCTATGTAAATGTATAACAAGTTACAAAATGTTAGAAATGTCTGTCCAATTGTAACTATGTTGTTAAATCTATGATACACTTGCCATATTAATTATGACAATTCAATTTTTTATGTCTACTGTATAACACATAAAGATGAATGAATAATTATATTTTTAAAATAGTGTACTATACAATTACATGCAGATCACAGTATTTTAATTTACAATTTACAAATGGAGTGGTTTGGATAACAATGGCATTAAGAGATACTACATCGCTTCTGTATCACATCTATTTTGCATTTTACAGTGCCAATTAACTTTACATAGAGTTCACTACAGAAAATTAATTGCAGTAGCACACTTACATATGCAACATAGATACTAGTTTTAGAATGAATATCATAAGTAATCAGAAAGAGGTATGTAATGTTTATATCAGTCATTATGAATACACTTCTCATTGAGTAAGATGAAAAAGACACATTCAAAGAAAGATGTTATACAGTGTAGTGATGATTACATTTTAATCACAACTATAAATACTGCATGGCCACCTGTACCATTCTGGCCATACTATGACATATTAAAAATGACTGCAATCATAGCTCTCTAATAACATTTCCACATGCTTGCACTTGTCACTAAGTAAATAAAGACAAATATGGTAGATGCATTACAGCTATGACACAAACCTCCTTTAATCAAAGATACCATTGTATGTTTATGCCCTTTGTATAAACAAGTCCAAAAAACAATACAAACGCATATTGTTGATGAACTATAGAAATTATGCATTGTTATTTCTTTCTATGAAACATGCTGTAGTATAAGCTGTTTTGACACAGAATCAACAACATTCAATATAATCTCTTTCAGATTTTGACATTCTTTCTATTAAGACAAGTCTCTCTATTAGAGTAGTTAAATAAGTTACATAGGGACGTTTTAATCATTTTGCCATTTAATGGTGTGTTCTTTTTTTTACTGACTTTTATGTACCTTGCCTCAAATAAAATTCCCCTTTGTTAATATATATATATAGTAACAGTTTCTGCCTTTCCTCTCTGAAAGATTAATTTGCATATTAAGTTGCACCTTGAACTGAGATTAAGGATAAAATGGAAACAAATGAAAAAGAGTGATGATATTTGCATATTTGTTTTTCGTGATATGTATGTATGTACAGTGGGGGGAAAAAGTATTTGATCCCCTGCTTATATTGTACATTTGCCCACTGACAAAGAAATGATCAGTCTATAATTTTAATGGTAGGTGTATTTTAGCAGTGAGAGACAGAATAACAACAAAAAAATCCAGAAAAACGCATTTCAAAAAAGTTATAAATTGATTTGCATGTTAATGAGGGAAATAAGTATTTGACCCCTTCGACTTAGTACTTGGTGGCAAAACCCTTGTTGGCAACCACAGAGGTCAGACGTTTCTTGTAGTTGGCCACCAGGTTTGCACACATCTCAGGAGGGATTTTGTCCCACTCCTCTTTGCAGATCCTCTCCAAGTCATTAAGGTTTTGAGGCTGATGTTTGGCAACTCGAACCTTCAGCTCCCTCCACAGATTTTCTATGGGATTAAGGTCTGGAGGCTGGCTAGGCCACTCCAGGACCTTAATGTGCTTCTTGAGCCACTCCTTTGTTGCCTTGGCTGTGTGTTTTGGGTCATTGTCATGCTGGAATACCCATCCATGACCCATTTTCAATGCCCTGGCTGAGGGAAGGAGGTTCTCACCCATGATTTGACGGTACATGGCCCCGTCCATCGTCCCTTTGATGCGGTGCAGTTGTCCTGTCCCCTTAGCAGAAAAACACCCCCACAGCATAATGTTTCCACCTCCATGTTTGACGGTGGGGATGGTGTTCTTGGGGTCATTCCTCCTCCTCCAAACACGGCGAGTTGAGTTGATGCCAAAGAGCTTGATTTTGGTCTCATCTGACCACAACACTTTCACCCAGTTCTCCTCTGAATCATTCAGATGTTCATTGGCAAACTTCAGATGGGCCTGTACATGTGCTTTCTTGAGCAGGGGGACCTTGCGGGCGCTGCAGGATTTCAGTCCTTCACGGCGTAGTGTGTTACCAATTGTTTTCTTGGTGACTATGATCCCAGCTGCCTTGAGATCATTAACAAGATCCTCCCGTGTAGTTCTGGGATGATTCCTCACTGTTCTCATGATCATTGAAACTCCACGAGGTGAGATCTTGCATGGAGCCCCAGACCGAGGGAGACTGACAGTTTTTTGTGTTTCTTCCATTTGCGAATAATCGCACCAACTGTTGTCACCTTCTCACCAAGCTGCTTGGCGATGGTCTTGTAGCCCATTCCAGCCTTGTGTAGGTCTACAATCTTGTCCCTGACATCCTTGGCCAGCTCTTTGGTCTTGACCATGGTGGAGAGTTTGGAATCTGATTGATTGATTGCTTCTGTGGACAGGTGTCTTTTATACAGGTAACGAGCTGAGATTAGGGGCACTCCCTTTAAGAGAGTGCTCCTAATCTCAGCTCGTTACCTGTATAAAAGACACCTGGGAGCCAGAAATCTTGCTGATTGATAGGGGATCAAATACTTATTTCCCTCATTAACACGCAAATCAATTTATAACTTTTTTGAAATTAGTTTTTCTGGATTTTTTTGCTGTTATTCTGTCTTTCACTGTTAAAATACACCTACCATTAAAATTATAGACTGATCATTTCTTTGTCAGTGGGCAAACGTACAAAATCAGCAGGGGATCAAATACTTTTTTCCCTCACTGTATGTATGTATGTATGTATGTATGTATGTATGTATGTAAAGTTAGTTCAATAAATATTTGGACAGTGACACAATTTTCATAATTTTGGCTTAGTATGCCACTACAATGGATTTGAAATGAAAGACTTGCATCTTTAATTTGAGGGTAGTTACATCCAAATTGGTTGAACAGTGTAGGAATTACACCCATTTTTATACGTGATCCCCCCAATTTTAGGGACTCAAAAGTATTTGGACAAACTAACATATTAAGTTGTGAGTTTCAATACTTGGTTGCAAATCCTTTGCAGTCAATGACTGCCTGAAGTCTGGAACCCATAGACATCACCAGATGCTGGGTTTCTTCCCTGGTGATGCTCTGCCAGGCCTGCACTGCAGCTGTCTTTAGTTCCTGCTTGTTCTTGGGGTGTTTGCCTTCAGTTTTGCCTTATAAATCAAAACAAACCAATCAGAGAGATAGTAAAAACATTAGGTGTGGCCAAATCAAGTATTTGGTACATTCTTAAAAAGAAAGAATGCACTGGTGAGCTCAGGAACACCAAAAGGCCCGGAAGACCACGGGAAACAACTGTGGTGGATGACAGAATAACTCTTTCCCTGGTGAAGAAAAACCCCTTCACAAGGAGGCAGGCGTATCTGTGTCAAAGTTAACAATCAAGAGAAGACTTCACCAGAGTAAATACATAGGGTTTACCACTAGATGTAAATGGGAAACAGGAAGACCAGATTAGAGTTTGCCAAAAAAACATCTAGAGAACCCTGTACAGTTCTGGAACAACATCCTATGGACAGATGAGACAAAGATCAACTTGTACCAGAATGATGGGAAGAGAAGAGTATGGAGAAGGGATCTGAAGCATACCACCTCATCTGTGAAGCATGTTATGGCACGGGCATGTGTGGCTGCCAAGAGAACTGGTTCCCTTGTATTTATTGAAGATGTGACTGCTGACAAAAGCAGCAGGATTAATTCTGAAGTGTTCAGGGCTATATGATCTGCTCAGATTCAGCCAAATGCTTCACAACTCATTGGACAGCGCTTCACAGTGCAGATGGACAATGACCCGAAACATACTGCGAAAGCAACCCAAGACGTTTCTAAGGTGAAGAAGTGTAATGTTCTGCAATGGCCAAGTCAGTCACCTGTCCTGAATCCAATTGAGCAGCATTTCACTTGCTGAGGGCAAAACCGAAGGCAAAACACCAAGAACAAGCAGGAACTAAAGACAGCTGCAGTGCAGGCCTGGCAGAGCATCACCAGGGAAGAAACCCAGCATCTGCTGATGTCTATGGGTTCCAGACTTCAGGCAGTCATTGACTGCAAAGGATTTGCAACCAAGTATTGAAACTCACAATTTAATTTTTGATTATGTTAGTTGGTCCAATTTTTATTATTTATTTATTTATTTATTGGCAGACCAGGGCGACTTACAAAATATAAGCGCAATACAAAGTGCAAAAATACAGTGCAGTTCAAGGCATAAAACATTACAAATTCCACTTTACATAATACAGTTCAAATCAAAGCATAATACATTTTAGACATTCCAGGTTACACAAGTGTATACAATATATGAGGTATTACATCCTGGATTGTTAAAGCCGAGTGCACACAGGATGTTAGGTCACAGTCAAGGACCAAGGGAAAGGGAGCATAGGGGAAATCAACATAATACGAGTACTAGTAACGCAAGGCAAGTAGTAAGATAAAACAGTGTAAAGTGCTATCTTACAGGAGAGTAAATGACTAAATTACAAGTACTGTCTGAAAAGATTACTTTTGAGACCCTAAAATTGGGGGGACCACATATAAAAATTGGTGTAATTCCTACACCATTCAGCCAATTTGGATGTAACTACCCTCAAATTAAAGATGAAAGTCTACACTTTAAGTTTCACTTTAAGTACACTTTGTTTCTTTTCAAATCCATTGTGGTGGCACACAGAGCCAAAATGATGACAATTGTGTCACTGTCCGAATATTTATGGACCTAACTGTATGTATGTATTTATTCATGTAGTGAAGGACAGCCCTGGGAAATGTTCTCAAATTAATATGATTGCTTGACTGAGGCTGCATCTGAATTTATTCAAAGATTAGAATCACAGCAAGGTTGGAGGTGGCTATTTCCTTAAGGTCCTGCTTGAGGCTGGGGGTGGGGGTGGGGGTATCTGCACCGACTCACCAAACACAGTCTGGGTCTGAGTCAGAGCCGTATTCTTGCTGTAGCACAGTGCTTTGTACGTTTTCAGTTCTGTACTGTTCCACACTGCCTCTTCAGACTCCCCTGTTTACCAGCTGAGTTTAATTAACTGTGAAACCCACATTATTGACATTAAATTACCCCAAACAAATATTGTCAAATAAACATCATGATCTTATACAGTTATAATTCTATATGAGGGGAACTATAGCTTTGACACTATGATATTATTTCAAGACTATTTTAAGAAATGTTTAATTGAAGATTTTTTTTGTTTTTTATCGTTATTCTGAACCATAGTCAACCCAAACATCTTAAAATATGAGTAGTTCACACTTGTACCAAATCATTCCTAAATTATGATATAATGTGCACCTCAGACATGACCAAATAAAAACAAACAAACATATAAAAACAAAAAAACGACTTACTGTACTGCGCAGACTGGCTGGTACTGATTGTATGGATGTAGACACCCTGGAAAGAATTGTCACCCATGGGATTCCTAGACTTAAAAGGAGACTTTTTCCTAATTACATTACAATATGCACACAAGAGGTTATACTGTGGACTGACTTTAATATTTTGGAAGTATTACTGCAAACAGTGGTATTGTGGTCATTGTTTCTGATGTAGTATAATGTCTGTTTTTGTATTCCACATTCAGTGTAACAGTGTGTGCTCCTGTTTCATTTAATTCACGTTTCTCACACTTAGTGTCTGTTTCCATCGTATGACACTAAGTAAGGGCAGAATTTGTTCGGACTGTCTAGATGAAGATTACTGGATATTATATATATATATTGATAATGAATTGTACTACTATTTGGAAAAGTTGTTCATTGATGTATTTTATTTATTTTCCAGGAATAAACCCATAGTGATGGGAAAAATATCCATCAGAATCCTATAAAAGTGAAAGGCAGGTGTATTAATCAATTTGCATTTAATCCTCATATTAAGAGATGGGGGCTGATCATTTTACTACTGTTGGTCCAAATTTAATATGATAGACTTGAAGGGTTTGTTTTTATGGTAAAAAGCAGAAAATTGTTTGCAGATTTTTACTACATTACATCTCATCCCAGAGAGCTTGCCTATGTTTGATCTTCAAAGATTTTTTGTTTAAAATGAATAAAGTTTATTCCTTACAATTAGGATATAATATTGTCTAATGTTGTTTGGGACAACTTAGGACCTATCAAGTGAAACGTTAAATAGGGACTGACATTTACTAGAGATCACTTTCTTTCAGGTGACTAATGAGGTTCATAGAAGATCACATTCTTTCTAATAAAAATATGTAGAGTAGGGATAATTAGATGCACATCCTTACTGTGATGATTAATTGTGTCATATTCCAAAGCTCATCCAAATGTCTGCTTGGCTCCCTATTCGTTTATTCATGTATTGACAAGATACATTGCTTACAGTTATGCAACTTGAAAGGTAATTTTTATTTTAATTTTACTGATGGCTTCTCAATCTGGCAGATATATAACTATATAAAAGACTACCCTGGAAATATACTCCTGAAACCAGGGTGACAAATCCATCATATTATTATTCAATCAAACACACAGTTTTGATCAACTGATGAATTAATCTTACTAAGTTACAATTTTGACATGATATAAACAACAGAAACATCAATTATATTGTATTAATTAATTATGATATTCCCTTATACAACTGAGCTGAATATCATTTGGCTTCTCTGGGGTGACTTTATTGTGAAAGCTATTTACCCATTCATTAATTATTCATACCAGAAAACCCATATACCACGCACATTATAAAACTAAATTTGAAATACATAATCTGTTCCATAACTTGTACAGAAATTTCAGTTTAGTCAGTTTTAATTTGCTGTGCATTGAGGCCTGCTACAAAAGACTTAATTCCACAACAGTTATTATGTCTTGCTCCAACAAATTAAAGTGTTGTGCAGTATACTGAGTTTCTTACAGTTCATAGCTATTCATAAGATGTCACCAGCTCATCTTCACAGTGTGGTTGTCCCATCGTAGCCAGACAATTAAACATGTTCCATACAATAATATACACCTTTCTCATGCTGTACTTAATTATAAATAAAAAAAAATTGGTATTGAGGAATAAAGAGTTCCTGAGAACGGCCACAAGAAGGCATTGAAAGACCATGACTCATGCACTGTAGCTCAAAGAATAATAATGCAAAAGATAAAACAACAACAACAAAAAAAAACAACGAAATAACATAATTAACCTTATGTTGCTCCTGTGGCTATTACATCAAATTGCACTTGTTTATGTCCTATTTACACTTAAAAGACTCAGCATCACTTTCCAATTCTCAAACAATAGGAAAAGAAGCAAGTGATTATTGTTAATTCCACAAGTAAACAAACAATCAAATACATACATGTGAAAAGTGTAAAATCAGTGTAGGTAGCACTCAAAATGGTAAAATAAATGATCACCATACTTCCAACTTAGATTGAATAAATAAATGCTTTTATGTTTTCATGGTTAATGTTCTCTTCTCTTAGATTGAATGCAACTTAGGAGACCTTTATGCATATGTATTTGTTCGCTGGGGGAAATATTGTATTAAGGGGAAAATAATATATAAAAAATAAATTAAATTAAGAAGTGATGAGGCAAAAAAAAAATTATACAGTAAGGTAGTATTTTAAGAAATTGCCTTCAAAGAGATTTGTTTTTGTTTTTTGTATAATATGTTGTTAGTAATTGTTTTTATTTATGCTTACATTATATATTTTCATTTAATCTAATTACTTCAGCAAAAATTGCTTCTCATAAGCATTCCTCCAGACTAATTCTAAGGAAATGAGTTAGGAAAGTACATTATACGAGAGAGTTCATTACAAAATGCTTCATCAAGTATTTTTGCTACTCCTTCTGGGGGGATCTTACACATTTTCTTATTTCCCAGCTACATGGTGCTGTGCGTTTCCAATGAAACTGTTTATCTGAGCCCTAGGTGAGTTTCAAATGTAGGTCCCCTGGTCTCTAATATGCATGCACTACCACTACAACAAATCCGCTAGCCTACTCCGGGTGGCTGTAGGTATGTGCTTTTTGAAGCATTTGGCCCCGACTCAGTCAAACCTCACCCTGGCGCTGCTTGCCCTGGAACAGCACGGCCAACCATTGCCAGACATCCCTCTGTCTCAGGTTAGTGAGGAGATTTAGTGCTGAGCATTTGGCACTCACACCACAGTGTCTCACTTGAAGCAGGGGGGTTCAATCCATTTGGGCGCTAATTGTAATCCACTGCTGCTCTGGCACCTAGGCAGCATGCAAACCTGTGTGTCCTGAACTCCTGAGAACACACAATACCACTTAAAAAGCATTTAATTGCAAATTTTAGAGGGATTATGAAAAAGCCTGTTTTTTTTTTAAAGTGCCAAAAACTGGATTGTATGATTTCTTTTTTATCAGTCGTATGATGCTTCTCTTGCCTATTTTTCTATTAGATTAAGATCATGCCTCTATTAGATATATATTATTCCCTTTTCAGTCTCTCTCAGGTTCTCTTTCTACATGCCATCCTGTATTTCAATTCTGTTTCAAATAGACTGTCTTTCTGTGTTTGGATATGTGGAACGGTTATGCTTATTTCAAGTCTCTTCTCTTGTTTCCGGGAGGCAGCGCCCTTCTTATGACCACTTATGAGCATGTTTAGTTACGATTTAGGTGGAAATTGTAGCTGGTCCTAATATTCCCATTTGGGGCTACGGTTTTAACACCCCATATGCAGTTACCACCTGGACACACTAGATGGCGGTGTACAAAATATTGCTATATTTATATTTTTATAAACCTCCAAGCAACCCCAGCAAAGTGTCTCAGTATCTTCTGGAGACGGGACAAGGATGGCAAAAGAGAGAGAAACATACATCGCTTTGGCAACGACCCCTGACAGTGAATTTGACGTTGATTGTATGAGAACCCGACTCGGTAAAATGGATTTGTGGCTTATGGACTGTGACTGTTATTTTGGATTTGTGATTTAGACATGTTTGCTGTTTTGACTTGTGTTTGTTATTTTGATTAGCAGCTGATGTTTAGATAGGGAATTGGTTTCTGCCCCACCTTACTAAAAACCCATCACCCACCACTGTTTTGATAGTAGAACATATTTAGAACTTAAATCATTAAATAAATATAGGAACATTAAAAAGACACAATGCATATTATAGCTACAACTACTTATATTCATGGGAATGACATTTGGGATGAATTTCATTATACTTAAAGGTCGCATTTGCTCAGAATCACAGTTAAAGCAAATAACACACCCACGGTAAACCTTCACATGCTGGTTTTATTTCATGTTTTCAATCTGCAACAACTCAGCGGATTTAGAAAAGGTAAAAACGGTACTAATTCTTATCTCATCCTCATCTTTACAGCAGGTACCAGCATGTACCAGAAACATCGTGATAGGATGGAAATGACTTATTTACAAAAGCATTAGTGCATTGCTGTGGTTCAATTGTTTCCCGAAAAGAGCTGTTATTGGTAGATGGCAGCAATATTGTATTTCTCGAGAATGGAATTTAAAAATGCCAAGTAACAAGATGGAGTAACAAGGCTGGAAACCACCGTTCAGCTCATATAATATAACTTAATGGTAGGTATATTTTAACAGTGAGAGACAGAATAACAACAAAAAAATCCAGAAAAACGCATTTCAAAAAAGTTATGAATTGATTTGAATGTTAATGAGTGAAATAAGTATTCGACCCCTTCGACTTAGTACTTGGTGGCAAAACCCTTGTTGGCAATCACAGAGGTCAGACGTTTCTTGTAGTTGTCCACCAGGTTTGCACACATCTCAGGAGGGATTTTGTCCCACTCCTCTTTGCAGATCCTCTCCAAGTCATTAAGGTTTCGAGGCTGACGTTTGGCAACTCGAACCTTCAGCTCCCTCTACAGATTTTCTATGGGATTAAGGTCTGGAGACTGGCTAGGCCACTCCAGGACCTTAATGTGCTTCTTCTTGAGCCACTCCTTTGTTGCCTTGGCTGTGTGTTTTGGGTCATTGTCACGCTGGAATACCCATCCACGACCCATTTTCAATGCCCTGGCTGAGGGAAGGAGGTTCTCACCCAAGATTTGACGGTACATGGCCCCGTCCATCGTCCCTTTGATGTGGTGCAGTTGTCCTGTCCCCTTAGCAGAAAAACACCCCCAAAGCATAATGTTTCCACCTCCATGTTTGACGGTGGGGATGGTGGAGAGTTTGGAATCTGATTGATTGATTGCTTCTGTGGACAGGTGTCTTTTATACAGGTAACGAGCTGAGATTAGGAGCAGTCCCTTTAAGAGAGTGCTCCTAATCTCAGCTCGTTACGTGTATAAAATACACCTGGGAGACAGAAATATTGCTGATTGATAGGGGATCAAATACTTATTTCCCTCATTAACATGCAAATCAATTTATAACTTTTTTGAAATGCGTTTTTCTGGATTTTTATGTTGTTATTCTGTCTCTCACTGTTAAAATACACCTACCATTAAAATTATAGACTGATAATTTCTTTGTCAGTGGGCAAACGTACAAAATCAGCAGGGGATCAAATACATTTTTCCCTCACTGTATGCATCTCCAATGCATTTCCAAACAAGCCTCATAGATACACAATTTATGAATGTTAAGACAGGAACTTTTTATGCTGACCATCTCAAGGTAACATTCAGCTGGTAAAACCTGACAGAGCATGGATTGTGAAATTAAAAAGAACAGCCAGACATGATTTGCTTGAACTAATAGGTCTAAAATAAAGTCTCTCTAGGGCTTGACATTTTATTAAGGTAATTGATCTTACATATAAACAGCAATTAAAGTCTCATTCCCCCCAGCTCACAACCAAAACAAAGAGAATCAAATAATAATGTGTAATGTAGCAAATGCACAAAAACAACCCTGATACCAGGATTTACAGCACTGTAAAATTAAATTGATGTTACTCAGTAACCAGTAATAATTATGACATACATAGACAGGAACTATGCCTGTATATACATTTCAGCCTATGTAAAAATATAGCATTTCCAAGAACTTTAGCAAGGACAGTTTAATTGTACACTATCTTCTCTTTCCAGCTGTTTTCAAAGGTTTCGTAATGTACATAATGTAGATAATGTACATTTCCACTTTCCAAGCTGTGGTACTTCAGATTTCAAATAATAATAATAATAATAATAATAGTAATAATAATAATAATAATAATTTAACCAAAAGTGGTTGTATTACATGAACAAGAAAGTCTATTCACCATTTTTTTATTTCTCAGTAATTATTTTACAGGGTAAAATCATGTTTAACTTTGGGCTCTTGTGATTCACTGAGCAAAGTAAATATCTCCTTGACTGCTAAAGCATACAGTCCATGCTGTCTGATGTTTTAAGTGTGTGTGTGTGTGTGTGTGTGTGTGTGTGTGTGTGTGTGTCTGTTTTTTTTTTAAAGTATTTGTTTGTATAGACAGCTTTTTTGCCTACCATGCAGATAGTTCTTCTTTAGGGACCCTTTCTATTTATGGAGTGCTGTTTTTGTCCTTCCTCCGTTAATACTTGGATCTCTGACAATAAAAAGAAGGATCTATGTGTCAACATGCTGCATTTTCCCTTACAATTCAAATGACAATGTGCAGCCATAGTTTTAACTGTCCCATCTGGAAATAAATTAATTAGTGCAATCATCATCACTACTCTATCTCTACTATGAGCTCACTGGTGGATGAGATCACCATACTTAAGTATTTGTAAAGTATTTGTAAAGTATATACAGGTGGATTTTAACAGACTATATCCATCCCACAATGTGATCATCACATTGTAGGTATTGATATTTTTCACAGACCTGGGTCAATTAGAGATATTAATTTCTATTTGTATCTGCCCCAAAACAACCGTTGTTATTTAGGCCCTAAGTACAGTGAAACCCCGGTATAATGCCCCCGAGATAACGCAAATTCAGATATAACGAGATTGGCTCTCGACCTCAAACAGTAAAAGTGGTGACTGCCTCCTGATCATATACATAAACATATACACTCACCTAAAGGATTATTAGGAACACCATACTAATACTGTGTTTGACCCCCTTTTGCCTTCAGAACTGCCTTAATTCTACGTGGCATTGATTCAACAAGGTGCTGAAAGCATTCTTTAGAAATGTTGGCCCATATTGATAGGATAGCATCTTGCAGTTGATGGAGATTTGTGGGATGCACATCCAGGGCACGAAGCTCCCGTTCCACCACATCCCAAAGATGCTCTATTGGGTTGAGATCTGGTGACTGTGGGGGCCAGTTTAGTACAGTGAACTCATTGTCATGTTCAAGAAACCAATTTGAAATGATTCGACCTTTGTGACATGGTGCATTATCCTGCTGGAAGTAGCCATCAGAGGATAGGTACATGGTGGTCATAAAGGGATGGACATGGTCAGAAACAATGCTCAGGTAGGCCGTGGCATTTAAACGATGCCCAATTGGCAATAAGGGGCCTAAAGTGTGCCAAGAAAACATCCCCCACACCATTACACCACCACCACCAGCCTGCACAGTGGTAACAAGGCATGATGGATCCATGTTCTCATTCTATTTACGCCAAATTCTGACTCTACCATCTGAATGTCTCAACAGAAATCGAGACTCATCAGACCAGGCAACATTTTTCCAGGCTTCAACTGTCCAATTTTGGTGAGCTTGTGCAAATTGTAGCCTCTTTTTCCTATTTGTAGTGGAGATGAGTGGTACCCGGTGGGGTCTTCTGCTGTTGTAGCCCATCTGCCTCAAGGCTGTACGTGTTGTGGCTTCACAAATGCTTTGCTGCATACCTCGGTTGTAACGAGTGGTTATTTCAGTCAAAGTTGCTCTTCTATCAGCTTGAATCAGTCGGCCCATTCTCCTCTGACCTCTAGCATCAACAAGGCATTTTCGCCCACAGGACTGCCGCATACAGGATGTTTTTCCCTTTTCACACCATTCTTTGTAAACCCTAGAAATGGTTGTGCGTGAAAATCCCAGTAACTGAGCAGATTGTGAAATACTCAGACCGGCCCGTCTGGCACCAACAACCATGCCACGCTCAAAATTGCTTAAATCACCTTTCTTTCCCATTCAGACATTCAGTTTGGAGTTCAGGAGATTGTGTTGACCAGGACCACACCCCTAAATGCATTGAAGCAACTGCCATGTGATTGGTTGGTTAGATAATTGCATTAATGAGAAATTGAACAGGTGTTCCTAATAATCCTTTAGGTGAGTGTATATATATAGGCATTGATCCAGAGACCTGGGTTTGCAACGTGATCAAGATTGAATTGCAAAGGAAAGTTAGAAACTTGCTGAGCCAATCAGAGGACAGGCAGACAAGAGCAGGTGTGATTCTACAATTGTTTATATTTTGTGATATCTGCTAATAATAATATATGAATATATGATGTGTAGAAAATCACGTTTCAACACTGAACAAGATTATATCTATCACAATGACTGATTTCATTACAAAGCCCAGATTTTCTGCTATATTATATTCAGTATAGCTTACACGGTAAACTGTGGTGGTTCTAGAAGAAAGTAGGCTATTTATAACTTACTAATTTTGAGGAATTTACAGCTGACATACCGTAAATGTATTTGATTCAAATACTTAGTAACATATAAGAACAGATATGCAGGAGAAAATCAACTCTTGTCATGTTTATTCTTCCTGTTTATTTATTTATTTATTTATTTAGCTGAACACTCATTGGCTACTGTCAGTCTCCATGTGACGCTGATCACGTCACCCTACATGACCCCTGTTGATCGAGTCATAAATTTTAAACATGTTTAATAAAATCACAGGGGCTCTGACCAGCTTACCATATTAGATCATAAGGGCAAGCGATTGCATCACGGACTGTAGCGGCAGCGCCCTGACCAAGCAGCTTGTCTCACGATCAGTGCAGATATGTCGGGAGGGCCAAATTGGGCTAAAATCAGGCTAAACATTTTGTAGTGTGACCTTAGCTTTAGTTTGCCTTCTATAACAGAAAAAGTGTGGAATTCTACCCAATATTTAAGATCTGTTTATTTGCTGATAAAATATCAATCAATCAATATTTCATTGAAAGGATCACAGGGTACTCTTAAACTCTTATGCATAATACTCATGAAGAATTACATTATATTCAGCATTATGTTTTGAAGCCTTCAGCAATATTAACATCCTGCTTTCCAATACATTTTTGCAATCTGCTTTATGACATGTGCTTTATGTGCATACTTGAAATAAAAACATTTAGGGAATACTATCTCATGCTGCAGATAAGGGCTGAAGAAGCATTCTTTTAAACAAACAATGTCCTGCTATCAAAACCCAAGAGAATATGCTCTGCCTACCATTTGAGCAACATGTAGCCTATGCTGTCACAGAAGCCTGAAAATCTAATTATACAAGAAATTCATCTCTGTATTGTCTATTACCCAAGGTGCGGATAATTAAGTTCCAGACACTTTATGGCAGTGTAGCAGGACATACATCCTGCATTCAGTCTGTTGTCAAGAGATAATTATCAAAGACTGATTTAATGCTCCGTTTTGTAGGGCTTTTAAACTATTATTAAGTTATATAATTCATGTGTAGATTCATCTTTAGGTCAGTCTGTATGTCACAGAGGAGATTTGTCATCTGTGAACTGCTGTATGTAATGTTCAGATGTATAACAGCCTGTATCTGTATGCCATAACATGAATCTCTAGTTAGAAACCTACACTGTATATAATGGATACCTAATTATAAACAGTTGCATGTGTTAATCAGAGGATCATGGTATAAACTGTGCAAAATAAATGTCATTCCTAGTGGGTAAATAATAAAACAGACCAGTACACATTATGCCACAATCTTATTTTAGAAATTGTATTTAATGACTTAAACATGTTTATTAACCAAACCTTATTCATGTGATACATACCCCGCCTGCACCCTACCCTGTTCTGGGTTAATAAATACATCCTTATCATATATAAGTACTTTTTAGTACTCTCACACATTCATAGTTATATTACCATTTATATTTTTGAAAGCCCTAACGTTTAACAAAGATGAATACACTTTAATACTTGTTTGCATTTTACTTTTCACGCTGTTATTTGGCCATTTACATTGGAATCTCTCTGCATGAACCTATTCTTACTCCATCTAGTGCTGCTCACTCGAATTAATGAGACGGGTGAGCCTGAATCAACATTTCACACAATTTTATCAGTTATATCAGTTTATATATTTAATCTATGTTATAAAAATTTAATTTAATTTACTTCTGCAGTTGCTGACAAACTGACAAAGTAGAAACACGTCTAAATACATGACACCCCAGATTAGCCTTCCATCAGCACAATCAAGGAATTGTAAAGTTATTTATTTTCTTCCCATATCTCTGAACTCCAGATGTTTGGCCAGGGACTTCATGGACATCTTTTCACTGTCTGCCTCATTTGCGGTTGATGTTGAACTGTGCAAACTCATCGATTACATTTTTTTGTTATTGCAGTTCTATTTTTTGTTAATGTTTTTTCTAAAATATTGCAGCAAAGATTCCTGATGATCTCGTTTCCCACGACTTGTTGACATTTTGGAGCTGCAAGTTATTCATATGCATTTATTTTATGTAATTATCACCTCAAATAAACTGCTGTGTATTTTGGTATGAAACTATCAATAAGCTAGCTGCCCATGCACAGACGGTGCTACACAACAATCCTCGATTCTGATTGGCCATGACAGGATATGGAATAATCCAATTACTGAGACCCCATTTCCACTGTTGTCAGTCGAGACCTTAGGTTGTTTTTAATGTGTGTCAGTGTAGTTGTAGTTTCAGAGATGGGTCGATTCCAAAAAAATCTGTTTATCCAATGAACAGTTGTTGAATCCCCTTGTGAATTTCATGTGTCTCGTCTTGGCTTTTTACCTGGTCAACATTTTACCCACACCTCCACACGGAGAGAGAATTTACTATTTTAATTTTATAAATCGACAGACAGACACGCATGCATAGATTATAAGAACTTCAGTCAACTTGACAGAAATCACCACATATGTGACAAAAAATCTTCATCTGTATTTAAATGGTGTCTTTTTTCTCTTTATGTGTATACCATTATGAAAATCTTTGTTTCTGTAACAAATAACTAATATAATAATAATAATACTTTGAATATTGTTGAAGAAGTATAAAGGTATTTCCGCATACAACAGCAAATAGTTAAAACAATAATTGTGTTCACATTTTAAGGCTAATTAATAATCATTAATAAATGCTAGTATTAGACAGATGGTAGTGCATGCCCATTTTTAAATGACATTTAGACCAAAATGAATACAGCAGATGTTTGGACATGTTAGACAAATCCACTAGCAATTAGTGAAGCTGTCAGCTCTACAAAGGAACTTACAGACAGCCTCTGATACCTTTTTTTTCTTATATGCAGCTATTAATTGTAGTTATTCCTAATTTAATGACTTTCTTCTTTGCTTCAGTATCTCAGAGAAAGGCAACTTCTCCCCCCCACTCTCTCTTTTTAACAGTATATTTTTGTCAGGTGAAGGTACAAACCTCAAATGAAATATTTCACCAATTTCAAAGCTGAATCATAAACTGGACATCTAGGGATTCATTCTACCTTAACTTTGGAGAAAAAAAAAAGTTTAATATTTGATACATTTCTTTCACATTGCGTTTCATTCACCAATGCACATATTAAAGATGTTCAGTGTAGAGAAATTCGGTGGTACAGAGGATGACGTGCACTGGGGAACAGGAAACCACACAGCAAAACCAGAGACCATATAGAAATGCAACCTAGTATTTCAGAATAGTAACTCCACAAAATCAATGAAAAACCTCCCCCAAATGCATTACGCTTACTTGTGCTTAGTAAAAATCAAGTATTTATTGATAACAGCAGAATTAATTTTAAAAACAAGGATTTAACATTAATGTTGGGGTCTTAAAATAATACATTATAGCATGATAAGCACAATACACAAAATTAAGTACTACATTTTTCCATTTTAATTTCATACGTTTTGTCCAGTATTCAAAGCACAATTACAATTACCCTATAAACAAAACATATACACAAACAGACATGCATTACCAATACAAATATCATGAATATGTATTATTGCTGTAATGTATTATATTTGAATGCAACAAGGGTGATGAATATATTTAGGTACAGGCTTTTTTTGCAGTTTACATTGCAATGTAGAGCATTATAATTTAATTATACAAATCACACAAATGTTTTGTGTAAGCACATTGATATTTCTTTATAAGCAAACATTTAAGGTCTGTGTTAAGATCTCCTTACTTTTATATTTCCTAGATTTATAATATGTGTTAACAAAGAAAATACGCATTATATGTTATTATGTTTTAAATGTGCTAAATGTAAGTATTTTTTAAAGCTCTCAGAAGCCACTGAGCACCAAAATCTAGAGTGACAGTTGTTAATGATGACTGAGCGTATTATTCATCGTTTTCAATTTCACAGTCAGCAACATCTAATGACCAGGGCAGAAATCTATGTAAGCAGCAGTTCATGCTGGGTACTTTCCTGCTAAGTAAGGTCAGATCTTCTAAGACATAATGAATTTTACCAGCTGTGTGGCAGAAGTGCATTAATTTTGTTTGCTGGTGCCATCTCTGTTTTTTTTTTCTTTACAAAGTCTCCAAGGGTACAAGTTTAGTAGTTGTACAAGGCTTCTAGCTTCCTGCTGGCACATCCTGGTGTAGAGGGATGCTCCCTAGAAATAAGTCATTCTTGTACATGATTTAACATGGGGCATTGCTCTTGACAAAGAATATCATCTGTGGCTAGGAAAGGCTTCTACAGAAACCCAACTAGACTATGTAGGTGTCATGTCATAACTTCCTAAACACAGTGGAGAGTTTGGACTGCACATTGATTTCTACATCAGTCACGTGTTTCCTGATGCATTTGTTGTGTAAATGTTTTCTTTGTATTGAAAGCACATTTTTGTGTAGTTTTTGGCAAACATACACCAAAAACTTTATTTACTCCATGCAAGGGTAATTTAAATATGAACGCCCTTCCCTTCATCAGCATATGCTTGTGAAAAAACAGTAGGTTTTCCCAAGAAAAACAAACCCTGGCTTTGGAATTGCAAGAACAGACATTCTTTATTTGGCAGAAGTAGAATGTGTGTAGTGTAAATCGAACAGACATGGACATTAAGTCAAAGACCATTTCAGTTTCTTATTTAAACTGACTTGCTTTTTTTTTTTTTTTTTCTGTTTCAGGGTATTTTGCTGCTGTCTTCCATCTTGAATATTTATACCCTTCGGGATGAAGTAAAATAACAAGACTAATAACTATTTGGAGTGTAACATTTTGAGACTTCTGCTCTATGTTTTGAAATAAAATCAGTTTAATTAAGAGGAGAGCTGTAAGGGATCGGAACATCCCTGACACATTTGGTTTCATGTTGGTAATTGGTAGAATTCTTTTGTATAAATTAGATTACAGAACATGGCTGATCGAACATTACTTTCAGATTTATGCAACAGCAACCCATCCATCACAATCGTATGTCATCTCATCTCTTACAGTTTAACTGAAGATGGGGGAAAAAAACAGGGAGAAGTGGTGGGGCCTGGAATTAATGAACCTTTGTGATATTGTACAACCACATAGTAAGCCTGTGTTAACTTCTGTTACCCCAACTGCTTGAATGCATTCTTATACATTCAGACTTCTTTCATCAGTGTTTTGTGTATGTATTGTATTTTTATGTGAGATGGATTATTTCTTTGGGTGGTGATGCAAATCTTAATTTCGACATCTAAATTGCTCATATTATTGTATTGTGCATGCTACCCTGTATTACTTCAATGATGGCAGTTATTTCTCTCTGGCTGCCCTGCTGACTCATGTAAACTCACTCCTCTGTCTCAAATTCACCCCATTGCCAGCAAAACACAATCTAATTACAGCAGATGGCATGCACATTAAAATCCTAATTGTGTTTCTTACAAACTTAATGCCACACACCATTTCTGACAGCTTTTTTTTTCATCTGTGATTCTGTATTGTTTCCATGTGTCATAAATTAGGTAATATTCTAAGTCACATTTATCTCTATGAATATCCCCCAACCTCCCAACCCATTCTTTAATTAATCTAAAGCATGATTTCTATTACCGGGTAGAAAGTCCCCACTTTGGCCAAGGACTCATCAGTCTACCTGTGTGTAGAATTACGTGACGTTCAAGAAACTTTCAAAATCATCACAATACAAGCACTAAATTCTTCACACACTTCTTTAAGCATGATGCTACACATTTATATACAGCAAATTAGGAAAACCTAAAAAGGCTATCTTTTTATCTTTAAATGCATATCCATCAGGAACCTGAGGAGAGCAGACAGGGTGGCAAAAAAATGACGGAAATCTATTATCAGTTCAATAATAATTTTGTTTTGTGTTTGTCACTTGTCAGCGCCCCGAAATATAGTAATAATATAATCTCTGATGTAACCATTAATACGATATGAACCTGTAGTGTAGAAAATATGTTGGTAATAAGTCAGTACAGATTTACTTTTTTAGTTGCAAAGTGTCTAAATAAAGTTCATGTTATTTTTTTAATTATTATTATTTTACATTATACTGTATACTTAAATGTTATATAGGAATTTACTATATGACTATTAAATGATTGTGTATGAATTGTTGTGGCACCTAAAACTAAAATAGTCACACAGTAGCTTGATTTGTCTACATATGCAAAAAAAAAAAGAAAACTAATTATCATGAAAATTATGTCGTAACTCATTAGTAAGACTGAATAATGCAGAAGAATTAAAATGTTTAGTGCTTTTACTATACCTCCATATTGTGCACCGGGAACATGAATCTCAAATATTTACATTATAATGTTTTTACTGTAGGCACTAAGCAACATTATCTGTTTTTTTTCCTTCACACAAACTGTTTCCTCAGGGGATGAAAAATTCAAATGTTGTTCCAAGTGTCCATAACAGTCTTATCCAATGCTCTGTTGACCAATTTTCATGGTTTAGTGATTTTTGTCGTCAAAGGATTTCAAGCTCTCCCTATCGTAGCATTTTACTCCTTGCTTTGATATGGAGAGATTGTATGTGGAATTGAAAACAGCAGCATCCAGTCGTCTGATGTTGGTTAGGAGGGATTTAGCTTTGGACTTTTGAACTGTCAGTCTGTTTAGCCTTTAAAATGTTTTCCCCTTTTGACCTTTGTTTTGCATCTGTATATTTTGGGTGTCATCTGTACTCTATTAACAAAGTAAAACATTTGCATTTCTTGCCATTTCTTTCGCAGAATATTGCATGAATGGACATTATCCTTCATGGGAGTGTAACACTTTGGGGGATTCTGGGCCACGGCGAGGAGTGGGGACTCGTACCCTGTCCTCCCGAGCCACACTGCAACGACCTTACTGCATCACTAAAAGGCCTTGGCCTCTTAGCGAGGCTTCAGAATCACTACAGGAGTAAACTACTACATAAACATAGCCACCATCATATTTTCATCATAAATGGATATTTAATTTTAATATAAGCCATTTGTTTCATATATTTTACTTGTATTATTCAGTAGGAGTCAGTAGGAATTAATTACGATTCCCAGATTTTTCTGTTCTTTTTCTTGACTTCTTATAACATTTTCTGAGAGTTCCAACTTGAACTGTATATATATATGGCTCTAGGGGCAGTCATTATTAGCTATCAATAACATAACACACAATTACCCTTGTGCAGTGTACTTTAAAAGGTTGCAGTGATGTGTGCTATTAAACCAGTCTGAAACATTCTCTTAATGTATACAATGTGTAGCCATTGGGATAGTGATATCCCTGTTGAAATAGTTGTTGTCAGGCATCATTAAATTACTCTACAAAATAGTAATAAGCTTTTTCCTCACTTAATTATCAGATATTTTAACATGAATTAGACAACACACTTACACATTTAGGTACACAACTCTGAATATAAGTTTACCTTATTTTTGGGCATGATTTTATATATTGTGGTTTTATCATTGGGGGTTTCTTCCTGGCTTTATTGTGCTTTACAAAACCTGGACCAAGGATATACCTCGTTCAGTGATTACAATAGTAGACCATGGTTTATTCAGATTTGAAACATCCCTAATATTATTTTGTAAAATCACTTTAATGTATGAATGTTCATTATCTAATGCTATATTTAATGCTTTATATAATGTTGTCTCCTCGTGTAAATGCACAATAAAACTGGCAGTAGAATCGATCAGTTGTGATACCATATTTTGCCCAAGCTGTCTTGTGGATTTGCATTGGCAGTAGATGCATAGGGCACAGGGATATTCTGATTTAGAGATTTAATCTTCAGAAGCACAGGAATAAATCTCCACTATTCCCATGCCACACACCCTTGGGAGCAAACATGCAGGTATCTAGCCCCGCCTTGGTGATCTGAAATACATAGGCTGAACAATTAATGATTATAATTTTCATGAATCAGTTAAAAAATAAATGCATGATTAACTAGCAAGAACATATTTGTTTTTTAATTACATTTGCACATCAATTTGGGAAACTAATGAAACAAGTACACAAATAGACATTTACACTTCACTATTTTATTATAATTGCTAAACAGATTCATTTTTATATATGTCAATCTGAATGTCATGTCCAGGTTAAAAAGGTTTTCGAGAAGAAAACAATTTGTGTGCAAGGAAACATCTAATTCACAGGGGTTTTCTTTTTCGCCTCACCTAGGTGTTGTGAGTAAGAAGAGAACAGACATGGAATAATGCCCATCAATACAGGGATTTCAACACTAAGAAACCTACAAAATGCTGTGTTTCAACAGATAAATATTATTTCTGGATTTATAATTTGTAAAATGTATTATGCTTTGAATTGCACTGTATTATGTAAATTTGAATTTGTAATGTTTTATGCCTTGCACTGTATTTTTGCACTTTGTATTGTGCTTACATTTTGTAAGTTGCCCTGGATAAGGGTGTCTGCCAATAACAAACAAACAAACAAACAAACAAATAAATAAATAAATAATATCATTGAAAAAAATCTGATCAAGAAAATGTTAGTTTTCTTGAAGATTGTTTCAGACATTAGCTTGTTCTCTGTATAACAATAATCTAGAGGTTACCAGGAAATATAAATATTAAGTACCAAATATTTATTTGAGCCACTGTATTTTCTTTAATCACCTTCTCCATTTTCTGTAATTTGAAAAATAAAAGAACGTGTGGTCTGCAGACAAGGAAAAATTGATCTTCAATAAATCCAAAGTGAGTATACTACAGAATATTTATTTTGACATGAACCTCAGTAGAGTATGCCACGTCATCATGCATTCACACTTGTCAATGATATTGAAGTGAATTTGATCTATGATAATGATTGCAGGCCTGATTGCTTTTGGTTGTACCATCAGTCCCTCCTCAAGGACTTCTCACAACAGAGTTTGCCTAACAAAGGTCAAAGTATTTTAATTTAAATGTAAAGACCCGGTAGGCTAGGGGAACTGAAGTTGACCTGTGTATTATATTTGATATATGCGATATATCTGGTTTCTGCTGAGGCAGGCAGTATCTGTTTGACATTGCATTTAAAAGTGTGGAATTGTATATAAAAATATATTGGAATGGAACTGTAGAATATAAAAAATACATAAATAGGTAACATTAGGATTTATAATAATGTAGTGGTATATCTCAATAAATCAGAACCAAAGTTGAATAGTTTAAATTGCTAATTTAAAATAAATAAATTGTCAATAAACAATGAATTCAAAAATATAATAATAATAATAATAATAATAATAATAATAATAATAATAATAATAATAAAAATTAGCCATCAATTATTGTTATTATTATTATGCAAAGCCACTGTATATTGGCCAGTTTAAGTTTTACCCATTTTGAGTCCAGTAAGCAAATTGTTTCTTCCAAACTGAAAACTAAGAGGTATTATGGTTTGGTCAATACCTGATTAGACAACTGTGTAGGTGATGTATTAAAAATAGTCCTGGGGCTTCCCTTTTATTAGTGGTATTTCCTATTGACTATTGTTTTCTGATTGTTGTCTTTTGCACTTTCATTATCATGTGCAATGATAAATTAACCTATAACATATACAATAACCTATTATTATTATTAGTATTATTTATTTATTTATTTATTAGCTGACACCCTTATCCATGACAACTTACAGTTTACTCAAGAAACCTTTTAACAGGACTTATCCAAGCCGATGGTGATTTAAACTCCATTCACTTTCACAATGTGTGCCCTCTTCGTGTTTTATTTATTCCCCAGAAATAGCTTCCCTTGCTCTAATTCTTCTTGATTAGTCCAAAAATGTAATTATTGCCTGAAGTTTCTCACCATACTATTTAAGCCCTTGTCCTTCTAAGGAACATATTTCCCCAAAGGCATATCAACTACAAAGACTAAAATAAACTGTTACATATTTTGCCTTTATAAAGCATCACAGTGGGATGCCAGCTGAGGAAGTATGTGAAGAAAATTAACCTTGCATGTTGCTCTTCGGCCCATTTTTGAATCCTATATTGAAACCAATGCAAACATCCCTGCCTCCGCCGTGTTGTTGGATCATTGGAAAATACACTTTGTGCCAGTGTAGAATGTGTAGAATGGCAAACAGCAAGCAGGCACAAGAGAATCACTAAGAATGGAAAACTACAAACTAAATATGTGTTTTGCAGTTAACAAGCATTTTAATGCTTTTAATAGATCCCTTTTTTAAAGTGGAATGTGATGGTAGTAAGATTACTCAACATTAATACCTTACAAACCATTAGCATAGCATGACTATAAAAGCTGCAGTGAAAGTTTGCATTTCACATTAGTCCATACCTTTTCAGCAGTTATCAGTGTCAGTCCTGATTCTCTATTTTCTGAAGTAACATATTCACTTCTGTTGATAGCCATTACATAACCGTACATCAATGGTAATTTAACATGCTTTCTACAAATAATATTTCTGTTATCTCATTTCACAAGCCACATTATTTCAGCCATCGTTTCTAACTTCTTAATTGAATCCATAAACGTATAGCTCAATGAAATGTAGAAATATGTAATCTTTCCTCAGCATTTCCCTCTAGTCAAATTATTAATTAAATTAGTTTCTGGCAGTTTGTCTATTTCATTCTTTTAAGCTTAATAGCATTTCAAGAAAAAATAGATTTCTAATTTTCCAAGGGAATGTGGGCTTTCCAGTGATACTAGTATAGAGGTTAAAAGATTTTGCTGGTATACAGGTTATAAAGCACTTCACTCTCCTATTGAAATGAGAATGTAGGGGGGAACTACAGAGATTCAAGATTGGAAACTGTTTGATGGACTTGTTCTGATGCCACAGTTTTACTACTTTCACTCCAAATATCAAATACGCCCGTAAACTAGAAGTGAACTTCACAATGTGAATTTCTTCATCTCTTCTTCAAACACAAATTTAAACTCATCAGAAAAAAAGAATCACAGACATCCACTTCTCTACTGTACAAATGACATGGGGCTGGATTAAATCATAACTGATCCACCCGCTAATAGCAAACTACAAACCTGTACATCATAGCGTTTACATTTATGATTAGAAGAAAGTGGCATCTTACTAAAAATGCAGCCGCAACTGAGTACAGTTCTGTAGTTTTTGATTAGCGGGTGGGTCAAAGGTTTGATTTAATCCCAGCCATGGTAATTTAGCCACTGTAATCAAGCAGAACACATTTTGGCTGTGAGCAAAGGTTTCTAATCTGTACATTATGTCACCAATCCTGCTGAAAATAGCCATCTTCTCATGGTTACAGCAAAGGCTATCACCCATTTATGTTCTCCGCTTGCAGTTTCTAAATCTGTGGGTGAAGCTGGGTGAATATTTTAATCTCTTAAAAACTCTATCTTGAGATGCATTTCACAACCCCTTACATCCACCCATACACAAGTTCACCCTGGTCAATTTACCATAGTGTTACAGTAGTTTCCATGGTTTATTCATGATAGGGAATTCATAGGGAAACACCCAAATTAAAACCATGTTAAAAATACAAAAACTTGACTGGTAAATTTAAGTTAAACAATAAAAACTTTAATTCACATTTAATAAAAATGTATTTAATAAAATACAAATTACATGGCAATTAAAAATTAACAGGCCAACATCCTTGTTTAAAGAAATTGAATCATTTACTTAAGCAAAAATCAGGAGAGTGACTATCTATTTGAGCCTAATACTATCCCAAACATTTGTTGAACCATAATGTAGTTTTCCATGTAAAACATGATAGAGTTCAGTTTTAAAGAACACATTAAATATTAACAGGATGTCATGTTGATACACGGATGTATGGCATCATTTAGGATTACTCAGGATTATTGCCCCGTAGCATTGAAAGGAAATGGGTCAAGTATCAATGGACACAGGTGGTCATCAATAGAATTGGAACCACTGCAGAGCCTGCTTTTATTTTTCTGCCTGTCAAATACAAGGATAGGATTCTGAATAATGCATCAGAAAGCAGCCCTAACCTTGCACATTGCATCTGACGGATCACTGATGACAGATGAAGTTCTCAGAGAGACCCTCTCATAAGATATGCGTGATGTTCCTTGTGAGAATCAAGTTTAATAGCTACATCTTATATACTGTCTTGACTGCAGAGAGGAACACCACATTGTTACCTTCTTCACCAATCCTCTATCAAGGTCTTCAGCCATGATTTGCCTTGTGGATTCCCACAGCATGAAAAAAAGAAAGAAAAAAACATATATATAATCCCCTAGCTTAGGTTCCTTATTTTTATATTGTATTCATAATATACTATACATTTCATGCCACACACTTTAATCCTTCTTGAAATAAATACATATTTGTCTTTTCAGCTTACTCTAACAATGCATTGTGAGAATGTGTTTTAATAGTGCTGCATTAGTATTATTTATTATTATTTATTTCTTAGCAGATGCCCTTGTAATTGAGAAAAAGCATCCTAACTGAGAAAAATAATACAATCATAACCATTCATATGGAATCCATCGACACAACTGCAATTTAATTAATTTTCCCATATGTCTCTGACATTTGAGTAACATAATATGGTTCAGAAATCTGAATAAAAGCACATTTCATTACACAGGAGTTATTCATTATAGGTGTTATAAGTATAGGAATATTATGTAATTGAAAAATACACAAAGCAACATGTGGCTTCCTTATTTTACTGTGACTAATGATAATAATAATAATTCACACAACGCCACTACAATTTTGATTTTATAATTTATTTATTTATTTGCAGTAGATATATTAACTGTCTGCATCTATTAATAGAATATGCATGACTTCTGAAAAAAAAGCATTTGAAATTCCCTAAAGATGATTGGGATAATTGTTTTCTGGAGAGATGATACAAAACTAAATGTTGTGGACATGCAGACCAGTGGTGTATTTGGTGGAATATTATAAGATGAGATAGAATTATTTTCAATATTATCAATTAACATTAACATTTTCTGTTGAACACAAACTAGCTTGGGTTATTTGGTATTTATGACAACAATCATACATATGTCAATGGAAAAAAGTCAAACATATCTGCATATTATCCTTGAATAGATTCCTATTAGTCCAATTATATACATATTCTGAGTTTATGTAATATGTAAATATATAGAATAGCACAGAATAAGAAAACTGCATGGATCAGACCTGACAGCATTCCTTTAAAGAGTCACTTGTCAGGGAAAGGTCAGATGTAATTTATGCATTACACCTGCCACATAGCAGAGTGAGATCAAGGTTGAAGAGGGGTATGAATGGATGCAAGATTTGGAAACAAATAAGTATGAATGACTATTATTTTACATCAAACTGCTTTGAATTGTTTTCACTGCCACGTTTCAAAGAATTAAAAGCAATACTATTTATTTAATTAAATTATACCTGTTACTGAACCCTTTGGTGTCTGATAACACAAGTCTGTGTTTCACTGACTGAATCTCTGAGTGCACAGCTCCATTGTTCTGACTAGCAAGGCTTTGTGAACTGGTTAAACAACTATGCAGTGACTTTTACATGTACCCTTATTTCCTTTCTTCAGTTTTGCAGGAATATAAGACTTTCTTTAACATTATAAATATATATGATATACAATCTATGCAATCACTCTATTGTACTTGATTATGAGGAAGCTCTTATTATTATTATTATTATTATTATTATTATTATTATTATTATTATTATTAAATGTATTGCAGATGTTTCTACTGATTATTATTATTATTATTATTATTATTATTATTATTATTATTATTATTATTATTATTATTTATTTATTAGCAGACACCCTTATCCATGTATATTTAAGATGTTTTACTATGTTTTAAGTCAGAACTTAGCCTAAAAGGCAAAGTACCAAATTCCCTTGTGATGTCAACAATTTATATAATTCAAAATAGAGGAACTGTCTTCAGCCAAAATCAGCAGTTTAAATCAAATATTTGAAAGTATATTATTTAATGTATACTGGACTTTTGCTTTTCACCGTTAATTGTCAGATACAGTGGATTTATATGTTTGTAAGGAAACTTTGTTTCTTGTGACATCAACAATGCATTTGGTCCTAATGAACATTACTTATACAGATAATGTATTAATTATACCTAAAACACATTAGGGACCTGAAGAGTCCAGAGAGAGATGCACATCAAATCAAAAGGTTTTTATTAAAAGCAGCTGCATGGAAGAGGTCGGTGCCGGAGGTCCGGCTCTGCGGACAGGCAGCATGATGAGGCCATCCTTGCTTTGAACAGCAGGATGGACCAAATCTGCGCTCTCCTGGCCTCACAGGCAGCAGCAGCACAACAGGTCCCGCCCCCTCCATACTATGGTGCTCCACCGCCAGCCCACACCGTGCCACTGGAGTCAGAGGGGAGTCTGTCTGCTCCATCCCCCTCCGGACCTGGGAGGAGGACCGCCTGTCTCTCAGAGCTGGAGGCGGAGCTCATGGAGGAGGAACTGGTCTCGACCACCCCTCCCCTTCTGTTGAGCGAGGACACTCCCCCTGCTCCCACGGGACAGGACTGGGTGTTTTGGGCTGTGACTCAGAGGGCTGTGGAGTCTCTTCAGCTCCCCTGGCGCTCCCATCCCGCCCGCTGCTCTCGAGATTCAAAAGGAGGCACCGGTTGCAGCGTCCCACACAGGCTCTCCCGCTGCTTCCAGACCTCCTAGACCAACCACCCGGCAACGGCCCCTGCCCTGGCACGTGCAGGAGAGGTCTATGCCCGGTCCCAAGGTGTGACTGAAGCAGACTTGGTGGATACCCCTGACCGTCAACGTCTGAGCTCCGGCAGGCAGACGCCCCCCCCCCCCAGTATTCCGGCGCCCAGCTAGACACCCTGGTCCCCGGCAGACCGGCACGGCGCACGCCAGGGAGACAGCGGACCTCCACCCCCCCGCCCTCTGCGCCGCGACCCTGAGGCCTTCCAGCAGCCTCTGGCCCACCCTACACCCACCAGCAACTCTCCAATTGGCACCTCCGTACCCAGGATTCCTGGGTGTTCCAAATTATATCAGTTGGCTACGCCCTACAGTTTCAGACACACCCACCCCCCTAACGAGGCATGGTGTGGACACGACTGAGGGACCCGTTGCAGTCTGCGGCACTTTGCGACGAAATCTCCGCTCTCCTGGAGAAGCGAGCAATCTGCGAAGTGCCCCCGCCGGGGCAGCATGAGGGATTCTATTCCCTGTACTTCCTAGTGCCCAAGAAAGATGGCGGTTTGATGGCAGTTCAGATGGATCTGAAAGATGCTTACTTTCACATCCCCATTGTGCGGGCGCACAGAAAGTTTCTCCGCGTATTCGAGTTTGCTGTTCTCCCCTTCAGCCTGTCGCTAGCTCCTCGCACTTTTTCCACATGTATGGATGTCGTGTTAGCCCCTTTGCATTGCCAGAGTGTCTGTGTCCTCAATTATCTAGATGACGGGCTGGTCTGTTCTCACTCCAGGGAGCAGGTTCAGAGCCACACGAACCTGATTTTAGGCCACCTCTCCGAATTGGGCCTCTGGGTCAAACGAGAAAAGAGCCGCCTTACGCCAACTCAGTAGGCACAGTTCTTCGGACTGCTTCTCAATTCCATTGCCATGCTTGCCATGCTGGTGCCAGAGAGAGTTGCCTCCATACACACGTGTCTCTCCCTCTTCCGGTTGAGAGCCCGCGTCAACAACTGTGGAGCCGATACGGCAGAGCGTAAGTTGATCTCTTTGCCTCAGCAGAGTCCACCCACTGACCACTATGGTTCTCCGTCCGAGACCACTCAGGAACCCTGGGGATTGATGTGGCCACGCTGTCTCCTCTACGCGTTCCCACCATACCCCCTTTTCCTGGTGGTTCTGGAGAAGATCAGGTGAGAATGAGCAACAATTCTGCTGATAGTGCCTCTGTGGCCTCACAGATTCTGGTTTGCAGACCTGACCTCCCTCCTGAATGGAGAGCCCTGGCATCTCCCACTATGAGCGGACTTGTTGTCCCAAGTGCAGGGCACACTTTGGCACCCCAACCCGGGCCTGCTCCAGCTTTGGGCCTGGCCCCTGAGCGGGATCGCTTGATTGCCTGGGGTCTGTCAGATGCAGTAGTAGCTACTATCAAGACGAGCTCCCTCGCAGGTCATAGTACTCCTACCGCTGGTGGACATTTAGCACCTGGTGCCAAGACGGATGTCATGACCCAGTCACTTGCCCTGTTGGGGTCAAATTACAATATTACAGGAGCTGCTGGGCATGGGCAAGTCCCTGTCCATGTGTATCTGGTGGCCATCTCCACATGTCATGTTCGGATTGATGGTGAGCCCCCTGGGTCTCATTTCCTGGCTGCACAGTTTCTGAAGGGAGCTCAACGGCTATGGCCTCCTCGCCCCCCCTTCATTGTCCGCATGGCGACTTGATGTAGTGCTGGACACACTTTCCCAGGCCTTATACCTGGCCTACGAGTCCACCAGGACCCCGGTGCCTGAACACCAGGAGCCCCTTTGGCCTGAGGCATTGCCTTTTTCAAGGTGCCCCTTTGGCAGACATTTGTGCAGCTGCAGCTTGGGCCTCGCCGTTTACATTTTCCCAGTTCTACAGGTTGGACGTGACAGGACCGGTCCTTTCCATTGGGAACCTGGTGTGGGCTTTAGTCGAGCCCCAGTAGTCTATGGGCTCTGGCTCCTGATTTGTCTTCCCAGTCTGCCCCTGTTAAGTGCATCCTGATGGAGCTATTTGAACCGTGTCTTCCCTTCCACCAGACTATGCTTTCCAGTCGAGCACCCATATGAGCTGCTCCTGGACTTGCTGACAACCCTGTCCAGGGTCTGTCATGCGGCCTCCAGGTACTGTACGTTGTCCTACGAGGCCACCCTGTGGCGCATGTAAACAGCAGGTCTGTGGCTCCATCCTTGATGAGTAGACTGGAGCATCACTGCCGTTGTTCCCAGCTGATGGTGCTTGAGCTGTTCTCGCTGCCTCACTTCAGCAGGTCTGTGGCCTGCTCTGGCTGTGTTACACCATGGAACAGGGGACCGCTGCTGTTGTCCTCCAGCGTAGGGCGCTTGAGTTTCTCCAGTGCCCCACTGTGTACATAGTTCATTTATTCACACGGTAAGAGCTGTAAGAGTAAGAGCTATTTGGCAGGCATCAACTGTTCCTGTGTTCCACGTGTGGTGCATGAGCCGGATGTATATAGTTCCTTTGTCACGACACAGTCGAGCTGGTGTGGCCTTGCTCTTACCTAAGCTAGTAGAGCTGGTGGCCACTGCTCCTGTGGTTGTGCGGGAAGCGCATGAAAACTTTCCTGTGCCCTGCTATATATATAGTTTTGTTTGTTATGACATTGTAGAGTTGGCCGTGCTATTGTAAGCAGAGGGCGTAACAGTTAACCTCTGTAGCCCCGCCTTGTATATGCTGATTCTAGACAGTTCACGTTAATAGCGTGACTACGGTCCTCGCTCATTGGTGGCTGAGGTGCGGCCCAAGGGGGCCCTGAGATTACTGTCTGGAGTTGTGTTGCTGAGGCCCCTAGCGGTACACCTCGGGGCAGGCTCCCTTATCAGCTCGCTGCCTCCTCCCTTGCGACGGTTTTGTTATACAGTAACCCCTCCCCCTTGGGCAGTGCTTCCGATTTGAAAGATAATGATAGGTTGCAAATGCAACCCCGGTTATCTGAAAAAGGAAGCACTGCCCAAGGGTTGCAAGGTCGTGCAGGAGTCCTGCTCCCGGCAAAAGAGGACGAACCTGCGCTGATGTCATGTTTTATAGAACAGGAAGTGGGAAGGAACCTGTTCTGAGTGACAAGCACAGGGGCCAATGGCAGCTTTGATAGAGTGACGTTCGATCGGGTTCCTATGGAAGTGCGCAGAAACCCCTCCCCCTTTGGCAGTGCTTCCTTTTTCAGATAACCAGGGTTGTATTCGCAGCCCATTGTTATCTATTAGCAGGTGGGTCAAAGTTTTGATTTAATCCGGCCACTGGACTAGCTCAAGACTTTGAACCAACCACCCAAATATACAAAACTTTGTGGCAGCTTTGTTTTACTGTGGGTAAGAGGAAGCTCTTGTTAACGAAAAGCTAAGCTCAAGTTTTGGAATTGTAATTTGCAATTGGCAGATGGGTAAACATTATGATTCAGCACAGGCCTAAGTTTGATTTCCTATAATTTGTTGAGAAGCACTTTAAGATTCCTTGCATTGTCCTTGTCACTGCATATTCGAACATCCCTGACTAGGGAGGAAAAATGTATAATGTAGGTTTCTATGTAAAATGAGTAAAATGACACATAAAGAAGAATAACTGAACATATTCTCTGCATTAATGGATAAAGCATTCATCTCACGCATCACTTTGGGTCAAAGTGCTGATGAGAAAACATTTTTCCCATAAGAGAAACACTCATCACTAAATTTTATTCCTTCTCTATTTTGTAGGGAACAAATACCTTGCTGTAAACTGATTAATCTACTCTACAGTGTCCTCATGGTGGCTCAGCGACATCTGACAGACTGAGACACAACTGATGCAGAGGCCAACAGAAGCCAAAGAAATAAAAAAGAAACATCATAGGACAATGGCCTTGACTAAATAATGGGGGACACTGCATGTCTAAGTGTAAGCTTTCACTTTTGCATGCATTCAGGAATTTTAAGTACACGGCTTTTTAAAAAAGAAAGCTAAATAAAGCAAATGAGACAACAATTCTGAATAAAGAATATATTCATATTTGGCTCTGTAAACTTTATGATATAAATCTATTTTCGTATGCTAACTGATAAATCCAGTGCAAAATGTTCTAAGTGTGGCTTAAACAGTTCATAAATCTATCATGACAAGATTGTCATGTTAAGTATATGAAAAGAAGAAACACATTTAACAACAATCAGTGAACACCTCAAACCTTCATCAATTAAGAAGTCCTATTTAAAATGTGTCTTTTATATGTGAATCACATAATTAATGCAATTGTTGTAGCAAAGTTAGGTAACATTAAACACATTGGTAATAAAAACATAATAAATCACAGCTAATTTGAAGTCAAGTTTGCTTATCATTTTAGAAAGCATGGAGAAAATGTCTGTAGAGAAAATAGCCTTGATTTCTTGGACAGTGTGTGGTGAAAGTGCTGCTAGCAATTTAGAAAGCTTTCAGATTTCAATTGATTTCCTTCTCAAAGTCTAAGCATTCTTTTAAAATAATATCAGTCATTTAATCATCTTTTTACTGAGAAAAATATAGCCTGAAGTTCATCAATACTGTATAAATATAACAATTAGTAGATGTTCATTTTTGTTAATGTTGCTGTTGTGTTTTAGTGGTGTTTAAGATTTAGTCACAGGCTATATCATAAATTTCTTCTGGACGTTGTATGTTTCTGTATTTTGGGGTTGTATGAAACATTTGCCTGATTAATGTCCAGCTCATTTTGAACCTACCTCTCATTAATATGCATGTTTTTTTTCTGGAGGAACTGTAATTACTTAATTAGTTTTTAATCAATTCTCACAGCAATGTTAGGGCAGTGGTGGAGTTACGGCTGTACATAAATAGCATATGTTGGAATTAAGGCAATGGTAATCCATGTTGGTCAATCCTGTGCTGAGAATTGCAACATTTGTAAAAAATATTGTTTGGTATTTGATCTCGTATTATTCCAGGCAATATAACCCTTTTTGAGGTTTTGGGGGCAGAAGGTTTTATCACTATAATACTTAAATTACCCAAATTTAATATAAAATCTCCCAAGATATACAGATTGCACAGGATTTAAACCATTCCTTACAGAGCTGGACTTCTTCATAATTAACGCAGACATTCAAGTTTTACTCTGAAATGCAGCAATTATTCATATCATCAAAATGATAAATTAAGAACTGATCACGTTGTAAGCATTAATAATGAACCAGCATGATATAAATGTTCATTAAAATGGATTGTTTTTAACACTAATATATGCTTAATAGAAATGGAACTGTAATAAAGAAGGTAATACCTAACAAATGGATATTAACCTAAACTATATTTCCTTAACAGGTTATATATATATATAAGCCATATAAACATTCTTATAAATGAATCCCTTCTATTTACATTCATCCTCCTTCTAATGTATTATGAAAGTAAATGCTAAGTGCTCTAAAGTCAAATGATTTTACATTTAAATTAACAAATCATCAACACCTTCAATGCTTAATACATATGTATGTATAATTGTTGGTGGTATTTCCATAACATCTTAAAAAGAATGAATCCATGAGCAAGGAATAAATATAATGTATTTTTTCTCAGGATCCCATAGCTGCTTTTATTTAATGTTAGTGTACATAATCAATTTTCTGTGTTTGGCAGATCAAAGGAATTGT
Organism: Amia ocellicauda; assembly: GCF_036373705.1. NCBI lineage: Eukaryota > Metazoa > Chordata > Actinopteri > Amiiformes > Amiidae > Amia > Amia ocellicauda. Next base: position 22,863,231 of record NC_089851.1, read on the forward strand.
AATTCAGGAAAGACTACTATGAAGAATAATTGAACCAATTAATTAAATATAGCTACCTCAAACTAAATAGATTTGTTTGTTTGCTTTCCTTGGGGATGGAATATATATTTCAGGAAGTATCTGAATTAAACATATTTAAAACAAAAAAGGTTTTACTGTTTTTTTTCAAGATTTTATGGCAAATGTCATTTTAATCTATGTTGTGTTTTCACTGTTTTGGGAGACAGCTTTACAGTGTATTATAGATTGTATTTTCATTACATTTTAAAACAGCAAATGTTGCTGCCTTAGTTTGACTGTGGCTATGTGAAGTGGCTATGTGAATGGGTATACTGGCAAATAAAGCATATTGTTTTGTATCAGAGATCAATTTCTCTTGCCAGCAGGGTGTGACATTACATGAAGGCAATCGAGCCAGCTGCCCAATGTGCCATATGAGAGCGCATGAAGCTGTTGCATTATATTTCCCACTGTGCTGTCAGAAAAAGGAGAATGTGAAAAAGGCTGTCGAATAGGTAGGTTTTGCACCTAGATCCCAATTAAAATAAACATAAAAAATAATACATCTGAAATTACAAACCCAGAACATGATTATGGATCTCCTTTTGACAAGAGGACACTGGCTTTCAACAAGCCCCTGTCTTGTAGTGGGTTTATAATTGTAATAAGCAGTGAGGTAGACCTTTCTTTATATGCCAGTTCTACTCACCAGATTGTTTTATTGTTTTTCAGTGCCCTTGAATTGATAGGTTTCAACCCTGGATATCTGAGAAAGAGATTTCTACCCAAAGGGGATGGGACATTCCCCGTTACCATAGGAATGCATTAACACATAGTATCAGACAGACCGACTGAATGACACAGACTGCTGCATCGCTTGGGGTGGTGCCAGCTGCCATGGTAGAGGGGCCAGTGTAGGTGGGCCAGAGAACTGAAAGAACATTAGCTCCAGCATCTGGGCTGCACAGGTAGTGAGAGCACAGAGAGCAGCGCCTCAATCAGCGCAACGTGGGTCGAGTCTGCGACTGGGCAGTGACCTTGAGCCAGAGGGTGACAAGACGTGTCTAAGCTTGCACACAGTCCACCCCCACGAGGGTGGACATAACTGAATATTATCTAAGTCCCATTGAATAACCTGTGCTGCCGAGATTGTATCTGCTGAGCCACCTATTTTGGTATCATCTGCAAATTTGGCAAGTTTGCTAACTATCCCAGAGTCCAGATCATTAATATAGATTAGAAAAAGCACAGGCCCTAATACTGATCCCTGTGGAACTCCACTAACAATCTCACTCCAGTTAGTCCTCGCAAGATAAACCGTGGTTGGTGGAATAGTAGCACAAATGATCTCATTACCTAAATTCATATCCAGATACTTATTTTTTCCAGATTGTCAAAACTGGTACACTTTATAATTGTGAATTGCTATTCTGTGTTATGATGAATCATTCAGACAAAGACCAAGATTTCAATATTATTATATCATTTTATATACATTTTATTATATATTCTCATACCTGTGAAATAGGATTGGAGTTAGCAGTAGGAAATAATATATTCTTATACATAAGAATATATTATTCATTTTATGACTTACAGTTTGTATACACCTCTATTTCTATTATGACCTGGATGAACTTCAAGGCAAATAACCCAATTCACCATATTGAAGCAGATGGCTGCAAAATGAATCTGCTTTTTAAGGCACAGAAGTACTTAGAAGTGTAAGATTAAGACTTTAGTCTGTGATTTTGGATTATCCACAAAAATAATCATGACTATTTAATCCTACGAATAAGTGATTTCCCTCTCGCTGTATCCAAAGACATATATATATATATATATATATATATATATATATATATATATATATATAATTAAAATGTATAAAACATTGAAGGAAATGTATATATATTATTGACATCATAAAAAAATATATATTTTGAATCACATAGCAAATTTTACTGTTGGCACTGACTGAGTTTTAGGCAATGGGCCAGATCCTACTGCTGTACAGGAAGCTACATTTCTAAGATTATTGCAGCTAACTGAGATGTAAATTGTAGAGTACAAGGTACCTGAGCTTTTCACTGTTGTGAATGGGAAAATGAATTTATAATCAAAAGTAATGTTAAAGGGGTTGAATTGTGCTAATCCTCATTTAGAGCCACTTAACAGGATTATTTTTAACTTATTTATAGCCATCTGTGACTGAATTTCAGGCATATCAGCTTGCACCGAGAACAATTCATAGGTTTGTATATAATCATCATAAAAGTTTAAAATGTGTTGATGGTGATTACATTAGATTTTCACAGAATGACTAATATGAGATTACAAATGTTTCATAACAATTACTCACGGTCCATGTAGAATCAAATGTGCAGAGAAATCTAACGAAACAGGAGTCTGATGGCATATGTGAAACTGTAGCCATATGCAAATTACTGAAGCAGATTACTTAATCTGAAGCAGTACTTGAAAACCTGATTAGGGTATGTTTTGTATCCAACAGAGTTTCAGTACTTACCTCAAATTTTACTTATATTTTCTATAATGTATATAAATAGTAGTATTATTAATAGTGGTAAAAGAAGTGCCAATAAATTATGAGAAGTTATGATAAATTATACATTTTTTCAGTTTAAACTATTTGGGTACTGAAGAAACCCTCTTAAATTGACGAAAACGGCAGCGCAGGAGTTGTGTTGCAAATGGTAAAGAAGTCTTTTAATAAGGCCGGCCCGGAAGAAAACCAGAGTGAACTCGTGTTCAAACAGCTTTCTTAAAGATCTCTTCCGGGTTTGCATTTTTATACAGTAGTAAACAAAAGGTGAATAATGTCCAATCAGCAGAGGGCAGTGTCCCGGATGTGCATGTGGATTGGCTCAGCCCTCGCTTCTCTACTTCCTCTTCCTCCTTTGGAGTGTAGGGTTACCAAGCACCGGGGGTGACGTCGCTGTTTCCTCCGCAAAGCATTCTGGGATGCGTAAAGGACTGTGGGGGAGACAGTGGTTCGATGTGTTTTGCATGTGGAACCAGATAAAAAGAAAAGTCACTGTGCAGGGGGAGGGAAGAGTTGTTCCACATGTTTTACACATGTTTTACACGTGTTTTTACGTTTTACACGTGGAACCAGAAAAGCGGGTGTGCAGGGGGAGAGAGACAGACAGACAGAACTATACAACAACATTTTATATATTCCATTCAAGGAAATATATATACATATTCATATACATTTGAATATTTATGCAGAGCTGATATGTCATGTATTGTATTTAAATTTGACAAGACCTCAGGTCTTTCAGGTACAATACCTATTCTTACGACTTTAGTAAATTTCATGTTGCTAATATTACATGTACAGTTAATGACATGATTCATTTTTGTTTGTTTGTTTCTATTATCTAAATTCTAATGTATAATAGCCCATGTCTGCATAATTATATGACTGGTATACCATTTACTTTCACTTGTACAACAAAATTATTGTAATCCAATTTCCTTGAAGTGTGCCACTGCACCCTTATTGAAAAGAGGTCATGTCATCAGCACTAGAACTGTTTACAGGGCTAGTATACTGAAAGGTCATAAGGTGGCAAAATGTGATGTTGACTTAAAACACATTATACATTTCTGTATTATAATTTAATTTATGCATATTCTTCACTCATTACTAATTTATTTAAATTATAATGTAACTTAATACTTCCTTGGTTATATTATTTATGTTGTTCAAAGTGGGTACTTCCAATCCTGGTATGTGGAAGGAAAGACTGATTAGTAATTAAAAATGCTATGTAATGTCTGCCTTAGCTGTTATCTTGTACTTGTAACACATACACACACACACACACACACACACACATATATACAGTGAGGAAAAAAAGTATTTGATCCCCTGCTGATTTTGAAATGATCAGTCTATAATTTTAATGGTAGGTGTATTTTAACAGTGAGAGACAGAATAACAACAAAAAAATCCAGAAAAACGCATTTCAAAAAAGTTATAAATTGATTTGCATGTTAATAAGGGAAATAAGTATTTGATCCCCTATCAATCAACAATATTTCTGGCTCCCAGGTGTCTTTTATACAGGTATAAAAGACACCTGTCTACAGAAGCAATCAATCAATCAGATTCCAAACTCTCCACCATGGCCAAGACCAAAGAGCTGTCCAAGGATGTCAGGGACAAGATTGTAGACCTACACAAGGCCGGAAGGGGACAGGACAACTGCACCGCATCAAAGGGACGATGGACGGGGCCATGTACCGTCAAATCTTGGGTGAGAACCTCCTTCCCTCAGCCAGGGCATTGAAAATGGGTCATGGATGGGTATTCCAGCATGACAATGAGCCAAAACACACAGCCAAGGCAACAAAGGAGTGGCTCAAGAAGAAGCACATTAAGGTCCTGGAGTGGCCTAGCCAGTCTCCAGACCTTAATCCCATAGAAAATCTGTGGAGGGAGCTGAAGGTTCGAGTTGCCAAATGTCAGCCTTGAAACCTTAAAGATTTGGAGAGGATCTGCAAAGAGGAGTGGGACAAAATCCCTCCTGAGATGAGTGCAAACCTGGTGGCCAACTACAAGAAACATCTGACCTCTGTGATTGCCAACAAGGGTTTTGCCATTTCTTTGTCAGTGGGCAAACATACAAAATCAGCAGGGGATCAAATACTTTTTTCCCTCACTGTATTTGGGTGTGGGAGGAAACCTGCCCAGATTTGTGTGTGTTGTTTTGAGTGTGTATGTTACGTGTTTATACAGTGAAGACCAGGTCCAGCCTGTGTATTATTCTTTGAGTTTGTGCATCTTTTTGTTTGGCCATCGTGCCAGTTTATTTTGTTTATTTAATAAATACTTACTTTGTACCTGCGGTCCGTCTCCAAGCCTCCATTACTGGCTACCCCGCCACATATGGCCACCTCCTCACCCAGGGTCATACACTCTGGCACTGTCCTCCCTTTTCTGTGACCCTGGGCGAGGCAATGGTGCCTCTCACCGTCTGGGTTCTCCCTCCCCTCCAGATTCTACCTCTGGGTCAGGTAATCTCCCTGGCAGCGGTGCGGGAGCGTCCTCCCCGGGCGGCGGCAGCGGCAGACTGACTTCCCTCTCGAGCTTCGGAAAGTCAGCCTCTTCAGGCTGCTGAGGCAGAAGCAGCCGGAGTTCCGCCTTAGAGGGCGGAGACCAGCCGGATAGAAGATTTCCCTCCCGAAACCTGCCGGTTTATCTGGGCTAACGCTACGCACGTTTGCCTCACGAATACGCAGAAAGATGTCTCCTGGATGGCTGTGAGTCGGTGTCTCCCCACCCGAGTGTTCATGCACAGAAGGGGCATAGCTCCTTATGACACCTGCCCCTATAAGGGTTGCCTGGGGAAGGAGACGGAGGCTCACATCTTTAGTGAGTGCCCCTCCGCCCACAGGGTCTGGCTCCTGTTCTCTCCGTTCCTCCACAGGTTTGCCGTTCCTGCGCGGGCGACCGCCCAGCAGATCCTGTACGGTCCGGCCAGGGGAATATCATCATCTACCCTGAGGTGCTGGTGGCGTGTCGTCTGCGCAGTGAAGCAGGCACTGTGGGAGGGACGGAACATCTGTCTGTTCAACAAGCAGGAGCTGGACCCGATCGTCATCGCGCGGAGGGGCATGGTGTTCGTAAGAGACTATGTCAATCTGGAGGTCCATCAGAGGGGCAAGGAGGAAGCCTATAAGAACTGGCGTATACAAGATCTGGGGGAGCTCAGGATCCCATGATGGGACCCACCTCTGGGGACGGTCAGTTCCCCCTGCTGGAGCCCGAGTCCAAGATCTTTTAAAGATTTTATGGATGATTGTTTTTAAAAAAGATTTTAAAAATGAATCTTAATTGTTTTTAAAGATTTAGTTGTTTTTAAATCACATTGTTTAGGGTTTTAGGTATAGTTTTGTTATATTCTTTTGTCAAATACATTGACCGTTTTGGGTTTAATTTAAAATGCATTGGACCTTTTTTGTTTGTTTTTTATTTTTACTTTTTTAATTGTTTCTTTATTTTGTTCAATGCATTTTCAGTTATTTTCAATGTATTTGACTTCTATGTTGGTGAGCAGTTTTTGCTTTTATCACATTTGTTTTGTTGTTTTGGGCACGTTTATTTTTAAGTTAATTGTTTTGTTCCTTGTTAAAATCACAAAGATTTTAAAATTTTTTAAGTGATTTTAAGGACTGATATTTTAATGATTTTAATCACAAGCATTAAAAAAAAATTGAATTGTTATTATTTTATGAAATGTAAAATACTAAACCAAATAAACAGTATTAGAGGGCAGATGTGGGAGTGGCAGGACGTCCCCCGCAGACGACAGAGAGGGCGTAATGTCCCCCTCTGTTGCTGGGGATGGCTTCAGCCCCGGCAACCGAGCACGCATCCACTGGGCTCTCCTCAGCAACCATGCCTGCCCCCGTCCCCCGTCCCCCAAAAAAATCAGGGGGTGCGGCCTCCAGCTCCTCCCCCTCTGGCTCCAGTGATGGCAGCCCCAGCTCCTCCCCCTCTGGCTCTGGGGACGGGGACGGCAGCCCCAGCTCCTCCCCCTCTGGCTCCGGGGACGGGGAAGGCAGCCCCAGCCCCACCCCCTCTGGGCGCTGGACGCACGGGCTCCGGAGGCGACAGGGCCTGGTCTCTCACCCAGAACAACTCTGCTGCATCCCCCACCAGGCCCTGGTTCCAGGCTTCCTCAAACCTGGGGTCTCCATAAAGGCAGTCCACCCAGTCATGCCCGAACTCGCCACAGGCCGGGCACATGGGGGCCCCTTCAGCCCTCCATTGTTCCTGCTCTGCAGCCCAGTCCGGGGGCCCAAACCGGCTGGGGACCCGGGACCACCACCTCTCCTTCACCTGCTGCTGTCTGCTCCTCTTTCCCATTATCTTTTTTTTTTTTTTTTTCCAAAACTAAACGGGTGGTACTGCTGCAAGCCTCCTGCTGGCGCTATCCCACCATATGTGGCGGGGTAGCCAGTAATGGAGGCTTGGAGACGGACCACAGTTACAAAGTAAGTATTTATTAAATAAACAAAATAAACTGGCACGATGGCCAAACAAAAAGATGCACAAAACTCAAAGAATAATACACAGGCTGGACCTGGTCTTCACTGTGTAAACACGTAACATACACACTCAAAACAACACACACAAATCTGGGCAGATTTCCTCCCACACCCAAATAACTCTCCAACACCCTCTACCCCTAATGGGAGGCTGAGGCCTCCTTATATAGCAGGTGGCTGGGGTTGATTGACCAATCACCCCAGCCACCTGCAGTCCATGAGCAGGCAGGGAGGGACAATTAACTCCCTCCCTGCCACAGTCTGCCACCCTCTCTCTAAAACACACGCCGCCGCAATGCATGCAGGAACATGAGCCGGTTGAGCTTTGATCTGATTGCCGAGCATTTACATAGCCATTTCTGATCTGGATCAAATGCTACCGATGCATTTGATGTGGATCAGAAATGGCAGCGTACAGTACAGTGCATTGCAAAAGTATTCATCCCCCTTGGCGTTTTTCCTATTTTCTTGCATTACAACCTGCAATTTAAATGGATTTTTATTTGGATTTAATGTAATGGACATACACAAAATGGTCCAAATTGGTGAAGTGAAATGAAAAAAATTATTGAAAATAAAAAACGGAAAAGTGGTGCATGCATATGTATTCACCCCCTTTGCTATGAAGCCCCTAAATAATATTTGGTGCAACCAATTACCTTCAGAGTCACATAATGAGTTAAATAAAGTCCACCTGTGTGCAATGTAAGTGTCACATGATCTGTCACATGATGTCACGTGTAGGCATGTTGTGTAAATCAAATGATGCAAACCTCCAAAAAAACAATTTTAATTCCAAGTTGTAAGGCAACAAAATATGAAAAAAATGCCAAAGGGGTGAATACTTTCACAAGGCACTGTAAATGTGCCTACTGTGTGTGGTGGACACGGTGAAAAGATATGCTTTTATTTATGGTGCTACAAACAAACATACATACAGAAACCAAATCAAAACCCAAGCTAACTAAACACATGAACTAAATAAACAACAAACACAATACCAGCCAGTCCAAATCACAAATTCGCATTTAAATCCAAGTTCAATTTCCAAGTTGGCTCTCCACATCAGAAAGCCTGGAACTTCCTGTTTAATTGAAGGTGGAAGCAGCAGTCAGGGCAGTACAGCACAGTCCCAGCGTGGCTTCACAACAGGTATACACCGCATTGCTCACTATGCACAGATTCGATATAGCACAGATTGATTAATTAATTACTGATTGATAAAATGAAATTAAAAAAAAAATATTACAATATTAAAACTAAAACTCTCACCTTGCATAAATAGATGGCATAGCTGTTTAAAAAAAAACAATCAGGTACGTCACGTTATGTAATTTAAAAGCCAATGTACCAAAACTTAGCAAATTGAGGACCAAAAAATACTGGCCAAAATGGTTTAATAGAGGTATGCAAAAAATTATAAAGAGAAAGAAAATGTTGTATAGCGCATACAAAAGGGATGGTGATGAAACAAAATACATAGAATATGTCGAGCTGCAAAGAGATCTTAAGAAAGGGATCAGGAAAGCAAAGAGGGAAATAGAAAGAAACAGCTCTTGGAGCTAAAACCAATGCAAAGAGCTTTTTTCAATATTACAACAGACAGAGGTATCTTGGAAAACGAACAAGATGTGGCAAATGTTCTAAATGAGTATTTCACAGAGGTTTTTACAAAAGAAAAAAACAGATAACATGCCACAGGTTGACAATCAGTCCAGTAAAACCCTAAGAGAGATCAGGATAAATGAGGGACTAGCAGAATTAAAAACAAACAAATCACCTGGGCCAGATGGGATATTTCCAACAGTACTTAAAGAAATTAGGGAAAATATTTATAGGCCACTAACTCGATTATTCCAAATGACACTTAGAACAGGGGATGTGCCGACTGACTGGAAGACAGCAAATGTCATACCAATCCACAAGAAAGGGGACAAAACTGAGCCAGGAAATTATAGACCAATCAGTCTCACCTGCATCACTTGTAAAATGTTGGAAAAAATGATTAGACAGAAAATAGAGGAGCATCTTAATGAAAACCATATTCTTGGAGATAGTCAACATGGGTTTAGACGAGGCAGATCATGTCTTACTAATTTATTAGAATTTTTTGAACATGCAACTGCAGCTGTAGATCACGTGAAAGCATATGATATGATATACTTAGATTTTCAAAAAGCTTTTGATAAGGTTCCACACCAAAGACTGATCCTCAAATTGGAAGCTGTAGGCATTCAGGGTCATGTAAGTAGATGGATTATGAACTGGTTGATGTCTAGGAAACAGAGGGTGTCGATTAGAGGAGCTGCTTCTAACTGGAGTGAGTTTGTTAGTGGAGTTCCACAGGGATCAGTACTAGGGCCTTTGCTTTTTCTAATCTATATTAATGATCTGGACTCTGGGATAGTTAGCAAACTTGTCAAATTTGCAGATGATACTAAAATAGGTGGCCCAGCAGATACAATCTCGGCAGCACAGGCTATTCAAAGGGACTTAGATAATATTCAGTTGTGGGCCGACACCTGGCAAATGAAATTCAATGCAGACAAGTGCAAGGTAATACATGCAGGTAACAAAAATATCCACTATAATTACACTATGGGAGGTATAGATCTAGATGAAGTAACGCATGAGAAAGACCTATGTGGACTCCTCACTTTCTCCATCCAAGCAATGTGGGGAAGCAATAAAAAAGGCAAACAGGATGTTAGGGTATATTGTCAAAAGTGTAGAATTGAGAACAAGGGCAGTGATGTTCAGACTGTACAATGCACTAGTTAGAGCTCATCTGGATACTGTGTGCAGTTCTGGGCTCCACACTTCAAGAAGGATATCGCTGCTCTAGAGGCAGTTCAGAGGAGAGAAACTAGACTTATTCCAGGTCTGAAGGGAATGTCCTACTGAGAGACTGAGGGAACTGAACCTTTTCACCCTGGAACAGAGGAGACTACGTGGGGACTTGATCCAAGTCTTCAAAATCATGAAAGGCATCGAGCACATCAAACCAGAGGAGCTTTTCCAGATCAGCAGGGACACACGCACCCGGGGAAACAAATGGAAATTGGGCTTCAAGGCATTCAAAACGGAAAACAGGAGACACTTCTTTACACAGAGAGTCGTCACAATCTGGAACAAACCCCCCAGCGATGTGGTAGAAGCTGAAAGTTTGGGAACATTTAAAAATAGACTGGATAGGATCCTTGGATCACTTAGATATTAATGGACACCAAATGAGCACGATGGGTCGAATGGCCTCCTCTCGTTTGTAAACTTTCTTATGTTCTTATGTTCTTAAAAAATAAAATTATTAAAATCCACAGTGAGTCAAAAATCAAACAAAGCACACATTCCTTAGCTGCAATCAGACTGACTGCCCCACCCCTTGACTAACGTGTTGACAATGGTAGATCCATTTACCATAAGTATTTTAGTTAAAAATAAATAGAAAACTTTAAATTGATCCATTGCTGGATGAAAGCCTCCCAAATATGTTCCCACTTGTATCGATCAACAGCAAAGCATCTCATTTCATCTTCCCATCATTTATGTGGAATTTGTCTCTTGGAATCCATCCTATAGCTTCTTTATTCATAATTGATGTGTTCCTCTTGCAATACGTCCACCCTATTGCCATTTTAACGCTTCAGATAATGTCACATACTTTTGTTTAATCCATTTTACTTTCCATCTCCTCCTGTTAATCAAAACATGCAACTTCATGTGCTTCTTTGCCTTGTTTCCTGTTTCTGTATAATTTTTACTTTTAGTGACCAGGTGAGCACTGGTAAAATGCATTGATCCAATACTTTACTCTTCAGGCAAATGGGAAGATTTATTTTCAATAGTGTGTAATTTCTTCCAGATGTACTCTATCCTATGTTCACCCTTCTTTAGATTTCTTCAATGAGACCTGTATCTGTTCCAATTTGCTGTCCAAGGTAGACATACCATTTGACTTCTTCAGGTATCTTTTGATCTACTTTTATATTCTTAGTTTTAACAAAGCTGTTGAACAAGTTCATTTTGAGTCTAGTTTTCTTACTTGCATCTGAGAGGTCTTGAAATTGAAGCTGCATTTCATATACACACACTATATATATATATATATATATATATATAAAATGGGTCTCATTGTGCATAAGCTTGTTATGGTGATGTAATTTCTCTCTGAGTGTATTAGTCCCTTGCGACAGACATCTTTTGCCATAGCAGTTTTACTTCTCTGCTAACGAGACTGTATGGAACGGGGAGTGAGAAACAGAAAGTTAAATGGAACCCAAGCATTCAACATTATGGTTGAGTTTTGTTTACCTTAGGCTGTATAAATGCCTGGGATGCCTGACTTATATTCTCCACACATTTAGAAAGCCTCCTTATCTGATTTTAATAAACATGGTCATTTAAGCTTTATCTTTCCTATTCTTTCTGCCAAACCCACTAATAGAGTGAGCCCTGGGGATGCCTCTGGCCAGTTCCTCACAGCTAAACTGATGAGTAACAATCAAGAAACTGCCAGTAGAGTTGTGACAGACATACACATGTGAACAGATAGCAGTTTATGGGAAACTATCAAGTAGGACTGTGGACTTTTATTTATTTATTTATTTCTGCAGTGTGCCTTCTTAATAGTGTGGAGACAAGAATGGGACTGAAAGACTGAGAGGGACTATCTCAGGTACTATCGATTGTGTATTGTAGTGCATTATACATTTCATATTGTGTTAAATGTATTATAATTGTATTTTTCAATAAGTAATTTGAGTATATGTTAATCTGTCATTGACTACTGAACAGGTTGTTTTATGCAATGATTATAGCATAGTGTACATTATTTCATTATTTCAAATATTATGTATTTATTATTTCAATACACTAAAAAATGTGGTTTAACAAATTTGTTACATTTAAATTACGAGTTTAACATTTAAATGCAAATGCTTTAAATTAGTAAATTTCGTAAATTTCTATACCTCTTAAGGGACTTGCCAAGTAATATAGAATTTAGATCAGGCTAGAAGAAAGTGGCAATAAAGTAAAAGCAAGGCTAGCAAAGTGAAATTAGATCTAACAACAGTTAATGTCAAATAGGTGATGGAAAAAATGTAGTCACATAATTTTGCAAAGTGCTTTGTTCAGCATCTAGAACAAGAGAGGTTACCTGGCTGGCACAACATTTCTGAAAATAAATGTAGGTTTTCTTCAGAATTGATCTGAAAGTACAGATTCATTACTCAGAAAAGAACAATTAAAAGCTAAAACAATCCAGATCTATAACTATTTTCCTGTTTTTGTTTTGACTGTTTTGTTTTGTTCTTATTTTACTTTAGCAGTCAAAGTTAAAGTGTTGAAACTGCTGCATAAGCACAACAATATGTAACAGAAAGGCTGAGGTGGACCAAGGTTGATAAGTACTGTTCATGGTTGTAAATGGAAAACAATTAAGATTTTAATAAGCAATACATCAAACAAGCTCAGTGGCATTGTTATAATTCCAATACTAATGTAAAATGATGAGACGTGAAGGTGTCCTTTTCTTGCAGCCCTGGTCAATTAAGCCTGATATGATGTCAATAGAATCTACAATACAGATAACAGTACATTACTCATTTTGTGACCTGCTATCACCCAATGTTTTTCATACTTATATATACCTAGTCTAGAAATCAGAACAAACCACAAATTACGGCACTATCGGTTGTTTTTATGAAGGTGTCAGTTATAGATTTTTGTGAACATGTTAGTGAAGTATGTAATTTAATGAAGTCCACAGCCTTAGATATGTTTAACTTTGTATGCCTGTAACCAGAGTGTCATTGTTTAATTAAATACAACATGGGAGGCTAGATATCTATTGCTTGACAATGACATGTTTGTTAATAATCCCATCATGCACTGCACAACATTTTGTAGGTGACTAAACAACAATGAGCTGCATTATTGAAAACCTCTGCCCTCTAAGGACTGTGCTACACTGCCTAACCATTTGAATACACATTGTATTGTCTCCCCATCTGTCTCCCCATCTCCAATTATTGATGTCTTGGTACAGACTACCACTATGTGGCTGTGTGATGGAGCAAGGCCCATCTGAGCATTAGATATGTTTGTTTGTTTAACCTTAATGTGATTTCTTATAAAGCATATTTTAGAAGGGGTTAATTAGGTTTTCTTTTCCTTACTACCCAACAGACTTACCTTGGGTATGATTGAAGAACAGTCATATTGGTAAAGGAAAAGGAGGTTACAGAGGCCATCTTACTGAGGGGTTATACAGACCTGGCGTTACCTTTCTCCTGCTATGGGTTGGGCTTTAATGTGTTACTCTGTTTGGAGTGGTTTATTTATTTTGTTATTTGTAGTTTAGATATTTTTCATTTAGATTTATTTTTTTTGGACAATAGTTCCCCTTAAATGTCCAGTCCACCACAGGCTGGATATGTCATTTACTGGTATAAATCTCCCTGGTTTGTTTAAAACAAAAAATGACATATCCTATATTGTTCCAAATTTGGAACAATGATTAAAGAGTTAAAAATATGATTTGTATCTGTACTACTCTTCAGCCATGTGGAGAAAGCTACAAAGATAAAATGTTGCAGTAGCAAGCTTTTGGTCCCCATTTTGATGTATAAATACCTTTATATTTGTTCCTTTAAGTATACGCACTCTGAAGCAGCCTCACAAGTTTTGTCTGACCCTAACATCCTCTCTGCCCACATTACTCGAACATCCTCTTTTTTCCATAGTACAGACAATCCTTATAATTAATCTATATTTCCTGAATTGCCAACTTTACCACTGACCATGGACTCTCCACAGCTCTCTGAAATGGACTCAACTTCACCCCCTTGAACAATCAGCTGTACGCCAAGCTACTGCACCGTCCCAAGTAAAACACTCCTAAGGACCCATGATCCAATTCAACCAGCAATTTCTATGCCTGTGCAGTCATCTCAATGAATGCTTCTCTCGTTAAAAAATCAGGAAGACATGCCAGAACATGTGAGAGCAACTAAAACCAATACTTATTTTGCTCCACTAATCATAACCATAAGATATCCATGTCTTGAATATATTTTGAAGTATTTGGGTACATTTGAAAATATATATTTTTATATACTGCATGATATTATATATATATATATATATATATATATATATATATATATATATATATATATATATATATATAGTCTCTTTATTTGTTCCATTGCATGCATATATGTCCTTGTTGTATTATGTGTTTTATGCCATTTTACATAGCATACAGCAGAGGCAGATTCTCTGTCTTTCAAAACGGCATAAATAGTGTTTTTGTGTGTTTACAGCAATTTAAAACTCAGTGTCTAGCAAAACATGTCAGGTCCTAGAATGCTGTGCCACTATTTATTCTGTGCTTTGTGTTACTGTTGTTGATTTTGTTAACAATTTTCATACACTTCACTGAGGGCCTGACCTCAGAACATGCAAGATGACCTCTGACTTTTTGTCACATCCAATCTTCCACACTGACATTTTCAGTGACTTGTTGCAAAATGGTAATGTAATTGTTCAACCATTACTGTAAGTCTGTTTGAACAATAATAACACAATGCTTTTCCTTCATCACGGTCTTGGGACAGCTATGTTGGAATCTCTGGATAGTGTTTTTAATTTTAATTTTATTATTTAAGTGTTGCTGAGGTTACACCAGGTTTCATTATCCCAGGGAAATGTAAAATAGGACAGATCTAGAAATGTATAACTTACAAGTCAGTGTCAATTATACATTTCTAGACCTGTCCTTTTAGCTTTAAGAAAATGTTATGTGATCAGACCCAGTGAACAAGGGCTCAAACTGGATCAGGAATAAGGAGGGGTCTGTTTATATGTTAATTAAAATAAAATAAATCACAATATTACTTTGTCTTACAAAATCTGCCTACAAGTACATGGATGCTGCTTGTTGTTTAATGCGTATTGTATTCTTACAATGGCTTCTGTGGGAAGCCTGTTGGATTTGATTTAAAGTATAATTTAGTTTTTTTGCTACTGCTAATAAAATTACATTTCCAGAAAACAGCTTATTTCAAACAGGGACATATCTGAAATTTGAAGATGCATATTGAAATAAAAGAGAGAGATATAATACATCTCCAGCACAAATAATATATTTGTAATATAGTAATAATATTTGTAATACTTTACTATACTGTATGTACAAGTTCAAGGCTTCAAATAAAAGTATTCTACTGCCCAGAATAGGTTTATAATAATAATAATTTGTCAAATGTTTTATATAAATCAATTCACAAGGACACAGTAGAATGCAAATCATTTTGAAAATTCCAGTTATGGGTAATAACAATAAATACATGAATAAATATGTATTATATTTGATTACACCCTCTCTTGTGGTGTGTCAACTTTTCTAGCCTTTCTCACTATTGAGAACAATAAAATACTTAATAAACAATCTGAAATAAGCTATTATTAAACACACTTCCAGATGCAGGGTTCTTTGCAACATCAAGACCTTTGTCTACAGTTGTTGTTGATGTTTTTTTTTTTAATTAACATTAGCAAAACTGCCTCAAAGGAAATGGTGAGAGTGTGCCAGAGAATTGTGGCGCTAAGACTATGAGAGGATTAAGTGTGACACCAAGATGCTATGCAGGGAAGGGAGGAGAGAGGTTGGTGGAGTCAAGGGAAAAAAAGGATAGAGAGGTCAGGGAAGGGTGAGGAAGAAGAAGGGATGAGATGGGATCAGATTTGAAGAAATTGAATTTGAAGTGATGTGAGGGCATCCAGGAGGAGATGGCTGAGAGGCAGATAAAGTTGCAGGAAGAAATGCCAGAGTCAAAGGGAGGGAATGAGATGAAACCATAGCATATCGTCTGTATGGAATTAGTAGGCTAACTGTTATGAATAGATAAGACAACATGGAGAGAGAGAGCGACAGGTCCCAGCAGTGATCTTCAGGAGACACCTGTAGAGAGACGTTTAGGTGACGAGAGAGATTGGAAAGAAATAGTCTGGGATGTAGGAAGAGCAGTACCTGAAGTTCCCAAGTAAGAGAATGGAGAAGACGCAGGATACAGAGACCGGATCATGACTGACGAGAAAGAGACAGCACGAGCAGGGAGCGAAGAGTCAGTAACAGAGAGAAAGAGCAGTGTAGAAGACAGACAGAGAATGTTTATAGATAGAGAGAGAAGTTAAGAGATGGGGTAATAGTTCTTGGGGTCATTAGAGGTCAATAGAGGCTTGTTGAGAACAGGCTTCTTGGAATCAGTAGGAAATTAACTAGAGAGGGGTTTTTAGAAGACAGGAAATGGAAAGATGCAAAGCAGGAGCAACAGTCTGGAAGAGATTAGAGGGAATGAAACTCCATTTATGGGTGGTAGGTTTGTGATGCAGCAACGGAGAGTCAGTCAGATCTGAGGGTGAAGGACATGGGGGAGGAGACAGGTAGGCAGGTTTGAAGGAGCAAAAAGAGATCGAAGGATACAAAAGGGTTACCCACACAATGGAAATATATTTTAGTCTGTAGTAAATACATTTATTTTAAACATTGAAAATATATGGAGAGATTAATTTCTGCAAATATATTGTCAAGAAACAAAATAAGTATATGGATTTTTTGTGTCACAGAAGGTGATGTTTAGGCGATGTTCCTAATGGTTTTCCCCTAAAGGTGTGCTTGATTGCAGGTATGTAGTCTACTGTTCGGTAATAGCCTCCCCTCTGTGTTTCCTGCACCTGAGCTGTTCCCAACTGATGATAGAAAGGAATAAGTGGATAGTGGAGTGCAAGAGAGAACTGAGAGCAAGGAGAATGGTCAGCACTGGCAGGGGAGTCTGGCACGAAAGGAAAGGAAAGGGCCTCAGAATGGGGAGCTGGGTGAGGATGGAGCCGGGGTTCCACATGGAGAGAGACAGACCTGGCGACAGCTGAGAACAAGGCGCTAGCCAACTAGTGGAGCTGAACTGGAGCATCCAGGGAAGGACAGCTGTTGCCCTGTGTTCCCATCCCCTGTGAATAAACAGCTGGTCCGTGAAGCACGGTAATGGCACTGCAATCAAGAGGGGGCACGATCAGTCAGCAATCAAAGCGGCAGTGGGGTAAGGAGTAGAAGGGTCAAATGGGGGAAGAAGTGTGCTGATGGACCGTGACACTGCCCCCTGGTGAGGGCCAGAAACTGCATGACTGGGGAAGGCTTCCCTCCCCAGATGGCCCCCCAGTGCCGCGGGATGGACTGGAGGTGTCTAAGGATTGTGTGTTCTTCTCAGTGGGTTAGATGAGGACAAAGTGTTTACACACGTCCACAGAAAATCTATTGGCTTTCATCTGGAGATTGTCATGGCTAATCATGAACAATGACTTTATGCTCAATGAACCATTCAGACCTTGATGTGTGTTTTGGATCATATGAGCTGTCACACTGTTGCTTGTGATAAGTGGATGTTGTCATCAACCATCAACTCTTCTAAATCAAAATACCTGTAAACATACAAATATGCACACATATTTTCATATGACATTCTTATAAAATATTTAACATGTACCATGTACTTAGGTTAAATTAGGAGGCAACTGTATTTGTGTTCTACAATTTTCTGCAAATTACCATGTCAATAAAAAGTATGGTTGTCTACCAAATGCATTTGAAAATTATATTCAGTGGAAGTAAATACCATATACACCTTGGCATTTAAAGACAAAATGAAGCACTTACTTATACACCAATTTGTTTGTGGTCACAAACGACATCTCAAGCTTGGCAGCAGTTGGGCTTTTTTATTCTCTACGCCATTAACCTTGACACCTCTCTGATGAAATAGACCCATATGCCTTGCATTAATGTCCAGACCTAGAAAATGAATGCTATTCCAAAATCTATAAATATTCATGATTCACCCTAGTGTTTTTTTTTTTGTCAGTTGAGCCTCAGTTTCAGAATCATTGGAGTGTGTACATCTGCCTTGAGAGCGATACAGCATGGAGATAGAAGCATAGACTGTGAAGCCTGTTTAGGGAACTGATTGTTTCTAAGATTCAACTAAAAAAAAAAGTAGCCTCCACCGTAAACTACAGTATTTAGGTCAAAGGGAAAAAACAACAACACAGGTTGCAGCACAGGGAATAATACAAAAAAGTGTTGAAATAAATCCAGTGATAACTAATTGTAATTGAAAATATACAAATATGTTTATGGCTTATTTAATTATCTTTCTGCAGCCATAGGGCTATAACACTGCTTTGTAATTCCTGATTTAAAGTTGCCCAGTATAGTTCTTATTTAGTCAAATGTATTTTTAAGGGGTTTTCAGGGCTTATGTTGAAACAATTTGTGCAAACCAACATTTAAGTTTCTTACTGTTCATTCACTAATGTAGCTAGAGTGTAGCATTGAAAACCACTTTAATAAGCCATTACTTTTGAATTTCCCCAATAAAAACTGAAAGCCATATTTGATCAAAGGCAGGAAAAACATCAAATATTTCACCTTTGCAACTTATTTTTCTGTTTATAATTGACAGTTGCTGAGGATCGATGTTGGGATGAGAGCATAATAAAATATCTAATTTAATAAATGTCTATATATTTTTTAAGAAATCCAGTAACAAGTTTGAGTTAATTAAAACAAGTTCCTATGATCTTCTGTAAGGAGAATTACCATGTTATGTTTTCTTTTTAGATTATTTGAATTAATCAAAGTTGGTAATTAAATATGGTAATGTAAATGTCTGTCTAATTAATATTGCTTAGGTTATGCATGCAGATGTCTCCCAATCACAAATAATGTGTGGGTCAGCACTACAGGAACTACCTGAACATAATGTTTGCAAAATGTCACAATCTGTATTCAGCTACACTTACACAGTGCGCGCAGGTGGTCTAATTTTCTCATCTTCTCATCTTTTTTGGCTCAAGCTAACATCAAGTTTGTGGTGAAAGCTTGTCTGAAGAAAAGCACAGATGAAATGAAAAAGTTATTTGGATTCTATTTGAGATGTTTGTAAAATGTTGTGATGCTACTGGCCAGTCACCTTCTGTGTGGTGTGAGTAATCTTAAAGTGCCATAATTCAAATTCTAAAATAAGTAAGTAAATAAATAAAGAAATACTCATGCAAATAATTATTGGGTAGCTAAGATAGCCAAAGACAGAAATATGGTATCATTTTGTTGCATGGTGTGTACACTTTAGAATGGTGACAATTAACATATACGACTGAAATATTTGTGTGTGTGTATATATATATATATATATATATATATATATATATATATATGTTGTTGTTGATATTGGGTCCTGAACTGACCCGTTGCTCGATTAAGAGGATTCAATATTTAAAATCTGTTAAAATCTGCTGTCATACCTGAGTATTACACATTTAAAAATTACATATTAAGATCGTGTTACTGATTACTTGATGTTGGAAAGTTTTCTTTTATAAACAGCTGATTAATTACTTAATATTAGTTTTATAAACTTAAAAGGGCTTTAGAAAGTAATATATATATAGTTAATTAGATACTTGCGTTTAAGCTCGTTTTTGCTTGCTACTATTATTAAGACATATTATTCACTGTAAGCCTTAGTCAGCTGAATTTTTACTTAACAGCTCCCATTAGCACTCCTCGGCTGTGACTAGGATCTGTCGGTGGCGAGTACTCTACATGGCGGAGGCTGAATACCCTATGGGAGACCTAAATCAGCTGCTATATGGTTCTAGCTGCAGGCTGGCCAGTAATACGATTCTTGAATTGACTGGAGGATAATTCAGAGGAATTGTGTTTATGCTAGAGGCTGACCCCTATGGGGTCTGTAATCACTTACTTGGCTTTCAAGACTGGAGGCCAAACCAGGACATGTTGCCTGAACATAATGTTTCTAACATGTTCACAATTCTTCTTCTTCTTCTTCTTCTTCTTCTTCTTCTTCTTCTTCTTCTTCTTAAAACCTGTCAGCATATCTGGTGATTTTCTCAAAAATATCAGTAGAATATACAGATGGTTATTAAACTACTCTCACCTTGTAAACAAGTAAGAGTGCAGTCCAGGGCAGGTTCCTTGTGTCTTGGTGGCATCAAGGCTTAGATTGGCAGCTTTTGGTACCAGGATGGAAAGCTTTCATCAGTCTCAAATGAACTGAGGCACAGTTTCCAAAATTGAAAGCTCTAGTAAAAAGTATATATTGTAATTATAATATACTTTTCATATAGTTACATAAAAAAAAATATTGCAAATATATGCACTTTTAATATACAGATCTAATTTAAATTTAAAAGGTTCAATGTCTTTGAATGACCTTCAAATTAAAGCAGAATACCATTTCCCAGTTTACTACAAAATAATAAAAAATTCTGTGGACAATGAAAAGGCTATTTCTTCATATAGCGAATTTTTGACAGATTGATTAAAAAAAAATGTTATGCGTGCTTAAATACAATTGCAAATACAATGCACTAGAACTTTATTTCTTGAAATCATTTTTTTTTTTTAATTATAAGTATATTGTGTATGGTTTACATATATTTTATAGATGATTTTCTGGTAATAAATGTACCGATATCAGATATTACTGAATTCAACTTATTAACAAAACACAAAACAATGATTTAATTAATGGTGGCTTTGCTGGGCATGTATGCCAACATGCTAATGCACATACTTGTAACAATATAATGACTAATTGAGATGTGAAAAAGTAACACAATGGGATGATTCTTAACGATTGTTCAATAGGTAGCTTATGAGGAGTTATATCGGCCTCTTGGGGCTGGAGGCCTACAATTCAGTTTTGAAAACCAAGTCACAATAATGCAAGGCCCTAATTATTATAATAATTATTTCATTTTAATCCTTAAATCTATGATTCTGTTTTCCCTTCTCCGTAATGAAGAGAAGGTTGGTTGTTTGGTTGGTTTGCAGGCATTAAAAATATTAAATTCTCAATATACACCAATAAGCGCCCTCTCAGGACTAAAGCAGATAATATCGCTGCACTTATAATCACTACATTAAAATGTAGTATACTTCAAGTTAAGCTATGGTAATAGAAAATTGCCACAAGACAAGATATGTAAATGTAACACATTGTAAATAAACATTACTTTATCGCATGAGTTGTCCTGACTGAATTATACTTTATTTTAATACATTCATTTTGAAATTTTAACATATTTAACTTTAGTTTAACATACTAATTTAGATTGTTTTATATAATATGGAATGAAAAGCATGCCTTAATAATCAACTTAATAACTGTATTATTTTACACTTTTACACTTACATTTGATTTACCTTGACCTAATTTTGCTCTGCAATTAATTATTGTTGCCTTCTGTAATAGTGTAATATTAATCCATTTAGCATATTTTTATGAAAGCAATTCACAATTTGTAGTTGAAAAGGTATTAAAGCTTGAAATATAAAATAATGGTTACAAAAATAACAATATTAGTCTATTAGCAATGGTATGTCACTCCTGCCAGATTATTTGGTGGATTATTCTTATAGATGGCTGTGTTTCTTGTTTCTTGTTGTTGTGTGATTGCTCCCCCTGGGAACGATGACTTGCAAGTCCGGTGGGGGTATGTGCCATCCAGTCAGCTTTGTACTTTTCCCCCTTTTGAGTGTTTGTGTGTGTGGGTGCTAGAAGCAGTGAACATTAGGGCTGTGCAAACATGCTTGTCACTCAATAAACACTTGGAGAACAACAGTCTAGTATAAATCTGAATGCATTGACACTGCCCATGACTGGCACTGTGTACATTCTCAGTTTATTATTAGTGTCTTTGTAGTGTGGTTTAATTGTATTTAAATGGTAAAAAGCACAGTATAATCTAGTATATATTTTATGTGTTTAATTACTCCATATTTAATATATGGGACACAAATTAACTACAGTTATCCCCTGAAGTGACATCGTAAATGGTTCCCGAGACCAGACCTAAATTAACCTTAAAAAATGTTATTATTATTATTATAATTATATTAACCTTAAATTTTTTTTATTTGAGAGCAGAGACGTGTTGTTGATACAAGCGCTGACTGCAGAATGAAGCTCTGGAACCGCTCCCATGCGCTGCTTAGTGCAATGTTGCTGATGTAAGAGCAGAACAACATAAGACGAGACGACGCAAATTGGGGGATGACTGTATACTAATATATATTACATAAGTATAATTGGGATATTGAAATGGGTCTGATTAACACACATTTAGTATATATAATATTTGAATTATAGTTCACACTTTACATATAATTCAAACATATAAATATTATACTACTAGTACAATTATTTGTAATTTGTACTTGTAAGTGTTATCTGTGGTTTGAAATTATGTTGTACCATCTAGTCCTATGCAGCTAGAGCCATGTCTTCCATGTATATGAATGTGCTGTTTATCTTGAGCCAGAAAAGATCCTTGTTGGATATATGGAAATAAGGACTTGGTTGCATTAGTCAATTAGTGCATGATGGGGATTAGCTGGGCCAGCAAGGCTCTTTCCATCAGCTTGGGGCTATAGTGGAGAGAAGAGGAATGGTAGCTGACTGGCTCATCAGCAGCTTTTCCAGGCCTTAGGAGATCTCTGCTTCCAGCGTTTCACAATGTTTTCCGTGGTGTGTGTAGAGGCAAATAGGTCAGGGACCAACCTTATTCTGCTCAATAATTCAGGAAAAACATATATAAAAACACACATTTTACTGTACCTCACCACACTTTAAATTAATCAGATGATGGTATAGTATGTTTTGAACCAGAGGTGGTATCAACAATATATTTCAGTGCTTCATAATTCATGATCAGACTGTCCACTTCATGATTTAAATTAAATTAGTTTCTTAGATTCAGTGTTTTCAGAGCATGTATGCAAGGAAAGCTAGTAATTATAGGCTGGTGGCTGAAACAGTCAATGCAATTCTTTCCAAAATACATTTGTTAATTACACTAATTTTATGTTAGAATGACTAGGGAAAATCTAATTTGTATTTTAATTAAAAGCAATGCGAAAAGATTACCCGAGTTAAATTAACATTAATATTATAACCTTTTTATTCCAGAACTCTCCTTATCAATTATTATGTCCTCCAGAATGCACTATGCTTATTACTATGAAATTACATCAAAAGTTTGTTTTAAAAGGTCTTTTCAAATACAACTGTCAACTAGCTTGTAACTCCCTGTGGAAAATATACAGTGAAAATTATTTCATAGGGATCATATAACCATCTTGTATACACCAAAACATAAAAACTTTTTGCCTACCTTGAAATCTTACTGATATCCTACTATCTATCTATCTGTCTATCTATCTATACAGATGCTCCCTTTTATTATTTGTTGGCTACCTTGGAGAGTCATGCTATTTTTATGGGTGTATTACAAAGGCTCTTGGATTGTTTCAGTGATAGAAAGGTTCATAAACCTGAATAAACCCCACATATGATGAAAGATTTCATAATGGAAGGATTGACACAAAAATCTGATGAAATATCATTCCATTTGATTAAATCTTTCTAAAATTCTCTTGTGTTGCGAACTATATACAATTTTAAAGTATTCTTGCACCAAGAATTAAACTCCTTCTAATTGTAAAAGGTCATTGTAGTGAAGAGATAATAAGACTGAACTTTTAGATCTGTAGTTCAATCATGGAAAGGTCACTAGAATAGGAAGATACATGAGTGGAGAAATTGAGGATCACATAGTAGAGTATATACTTTATATAGCTTAGAAATGAAAAGCCAAAGAGGCTAATTCAAATTGAAATGCTCAAATTCATCTTTTATTTAAACAGGCTAGAATTTTAGCTTACCTTTAGGTCTCACTACACTTGTATTGGAAATCACTGCCATTTGAACCTTATGAAACCTAACGGTAAGCACTAATGAACAGTATTTTATAATATATATATATATATATTATCACTAGCTTTTCTATTTTGTTTTAAAGATTGTGGGCAATTTGATTGTTGTCTCATGTTCTTGAGCTCAACATTTAATATAAAATTAATTATATATGATATCTTTAAAAATTATAAAGTGTCCAATGTTTGAAGAGCTCTTGTTCAGTTGCTTCAAGGAGGCAATGTATGGAGTCTGTTACATCACTCTCAGCAGGCTTTTTACTGTTTGTCAATCACAGATGACTCAGTTCCATAGTTACATGCCTGGATACTTTAACCTTGGCACAGCTTTTTGTACTATCCTTGCATCTAGCCAATTGCAGCATCACATTGCCTTGACATTGAGATGCAACTTCCAGCTGTGTGTTGACAAACAAGGTGACATTTACATCTCTAAATTAAGCTTTACCTTCAATAAGTTTAATTAGATTCTGACTAAGTTGGCCATCCAAGTCTTATAGTGGTCTTCTTTACAATTTAGAAGTGTGTTCTCAGCCATTAGTGTCTTTAAGTTTCCATACAAATCCAGAGAGTTCCCTATTAACCCTATTGGTTAACTGTATGCTAAAGAAGCTAGGTGTTCAGTTTAGAAAAACAAATTGATAACACAGCAGGTGTCTCTATTAGTGGCAAGCTAATGAAGCTCAGATATATAATATATGCATATTATCTCTACGTGGAGGCTGCGCATTTTGAGATGGTAAAGCTTTGCATATACATTGTTATAGACAGGGAGGTTGGAATACATTGCTGACACAATAGAAAAATGCACACCAGTATATCAGAAAATAAAATAATCACTGAGTGAGGGCAGTGGAGAACTGATGAAAGCCTCACTGCATATTCATCACACCAACAACCACCTGACAAATGACACACTGGAGGGACAATGGTGGATCATATTCAAAATGGAAGTCACGCTTCAAAGCCTCAAACTCCAAATGACACAATAAAGGTAATGAAATCTCTGTCACATCTATCCATAAATTTAAAACGGAATCAATTTGCAATCAATAAAAAGGCTTGATATGTGCTGTTCTTTTAATTATGAGATGAAAATGACTGCTTATTTATTGCACACAAAAATCTCATTACTTTACTATAAATTAGTTCAATCACTAAAGTAACCTTTTCACACTTTTCTGGAAAAGGAATGTTGATAATGTAATTGATTGTAATGCACTAAATCTATTTTATGATTCTTTCCTCACTTATTACGACATTTTAATTGAAACTGGAGAAGGACATTACCAGTAATCACCTTTATTTCGTATGCCTAAGCCAAAAAAGATTGCTGAGAATGAACATGTTCATGACTAGCTAGCTGCAGAACAACTAACAGCAACTTTGGAATCATGTTGTATTCATTTTAGTAGTAATGTTGTGGTAGCTGGTGTCACATTTCAGACTAGCTGAGTTAACAATACATGTACATTTAAGTTTGAAATGGTAGAAAGTGATACATTTAGCCTTTTGGATATCTTCAAAATACAAACAAATTAATAAAATGTATCCCAATTTTACTTTTTTTTTTTTTGGAGCAACATCCAGTGCAGATTTGATACTGGGTGGATGTTTTATCCAGCACCTACAGACAGATACTAAAATATTTTGTTTATCTAATTCCTTCAAACAGGCAGGTACATATTTATCTGCAATTCACCTTAGATGCCTTTGAACCAAATATCTGAGGTGCATTAGTTGGAAAACTAACAGTACTGTAGCTTCAGATACCCCTGTATATATATATATATATATATATATATATATATATATATATATACACAGACGGGTGACAAATTAAAGGGAAAAACCTGAATAAATGAGTGGAGATGGAGTGGAGTGGAGAACAAATGCCGATGCCATTAAGCAATTAACATCTTATCATGCTCTGTGGCATGTATGAAAATGCTGAGCAGGCCCAGTTGACCTCGATTTTGGATCAAGATGGCAAGAGTAAGGGATCTAAGTGACTTTGAAAGAGGAGTCATTATTGGGGCACGAATGGCAGGAGCTTCAGTCACAAAGACGCTCAACTGGCTAGTGTTCTCGACAAGTGGGCGAGTGCTTGTGTGGCGACACCAAGAGAACAGTACAGGCCTGACTGCTTGACCCCTTACAGTGAGGGGGTCCTGAGGCTCTGTTATGCTGTGGGGGCATTTTCCTGGCATGGTTTGGGTCCACTTGTCCCCTTAGAGGGAAGGGTCACTGCAAATCATTACAAAGTTATTCTGAGTGATCACCTTTATCCTGTGGTGAAACATCTCTATCTTGATGGGAGTGGTCTCTTCCAGGATGACAATGCCCCCATCCACAGGGCACGAGGGTCACTGAATGGTTTGATGAGTATGAAAATTATGTGAATCATGTGCTATGGCCTTCGCAGTCACCAGATCTCCCAATTGAACACCTATGGGAGATTTTGGACCGACGTGTTAGACAGCGCTCTCCACCACCATCATCATCAAAACACCACATGAGGGAATATCTTTTGGAAGAATGGTGTTCATCCCTCCAGTAGAGTTCAGAGACTCGTAGAATCTATTGTAATCTAAAGTATTGTATTGTCAGAAATTACTTCATCAGAAAGAAATGGATAGACTTCACCTTTATATGTATTATTATTTAATGGAAAAATTAGTTAAATGTACCAAAAATAAACACCAGATTTATATATCACCCTCTATTCACTAATGCAGTATGATAGTGTACAAAAGAAGTTACAAGGTAAGTCAATGGCCCCAGAGTACAAATGGATGGCATGAAGTCAAAATTTGGGGATAATGATTTTAATAGAGGCACACCAACAACAGCAATAATATCAACTGGATACAAATCAAAAGTCTGAAATTCAATTCTTAGTAGCTGAAATGTATCTTTGTATGTTCATCCACAGCACATCTTTGAAATTAAATATATGTTATTTGATAGTTTTCAATTAATTTAATGCAGACAGGCATTGTTGTTTTCTTTCATTTTAGTTGGGAATAATAATAATTTAACACTAGGGCACTGTGGGATAAAATGAATCAATGCAGAGCTGTCAGGTTCGCCCCCATTTATTTATTTAAATTTTTGGGAGTCATCCAACATTCATTCATCCATTAAGTATCTTCTAAGGATGTTATATTTACACTGTTCAAACATTTAGAAATCATCTTGTTAGATAGGTCTTGTCTTTATCCAACTATCTTTATGTAAAACATGTGGGCACTGTGTCATGTGTTCCTGAGAATCACTGCAAGTGCAACTGATATGTAGACAGCCATCTCATGGAATGCGCACAGCAGATTTGGTGAATGGCAAATCCACCACCTCCAGGAAAACAGTCATTTTTCTACAGGGGCAAGGATTAATGTGGATTTGCATGTAGTGTGCAAACTGAAGAGCACATTCAGTCATAGTCAAGAGAAAGCCATTTCTACACAGACTATGGCAATACAAAAATACAAAATACAAAAAAATCGGAATGGCTTATCTTGCATGATGTCTCAAGTACCTTGATTGGATGGAGTGCTCGCAGAATAGATAATGTAATATGATGGATACCTGTTTACACTATGTTGAATTCATAGTGGGATGAAAATGTGACATCTTGCACATGAACATAAGATACTGTACAGTACACAAACGTAATAACTGCCCAGACATATAATATGGCACAAATGTAATCACCACATGCCAACAAATGTAATATTTCCCACAAATGTAATAACTACCAGTCCACCAATATAATGTCTCCTGCAAATGATCCACCCATAATAATGCCTATACATTTCTCAGCACACATCTGTCCATATATTCTTTTAAATTCAGGCATTGTGGGGGGTTGATCATGGTGCTGGGCTCGATAGATCTGTGGGGTCTAGGAAAACAGTTCTGTAGTTCACTTCACTTCAGAATAGGCACTGCAAAACCATTTATTGGTGACCAACAACATATGCCTGTATGCATCCAGGACATTTTCTCAGATTACTGTTTTGGGACATTTATTACTATGGGATCGATGATTAACAAGCAGCTTATAAGCTGCTACTTTGGCCAAAAAATATATTTACTTCAGAATAGGGGTTACAAATACTTTATAACACAAAATTAGCAATTAAAAGGGGCCAAGTGTAATAAGCTCTTTCTGAAGTCTTATTCGGTGCCAATAAATGTCTTATTTTATAATTGTTACTGAACAGTTAATGGCTAATACATGTATAGTAGGTAAACCCTAAAATAAAGTGTGACCCAGAGATGTTGTCACAATACATAAAATGTACCCTGCATTAGCAAAATCTGAGAATAAACTGCATGACCCTGTGAGTTATAAATAGTCAATAGTGTTTTGGAGAATAACAGAATATACAGTATACAGAAACAACAGAATACATAAAGGAACTTTATAATCACCCGAAATAGTTTAAAACAATACAGTATATGATGTAATTAAGTATTAATGATCATATATTGACATATTGTAGACAGGTACACATGAAGTTCTAGGGATTTATGAAAGTGTAATTATAATGTGGACTTCAAATACCCTGTTAAGTTGTATAGCGTGGGTTATGGCACAATGATTTTTATAAGTGGGTGTCAGCAGATGCCTTAGTAAGGTCAGATATATTCCATTAACCTGCACTTCACACTTAACTATGGTCGTTATTTACACTGTCAGGTGTTTTTGTGTTCAGAAACAGACCTATTGTTGTGTTCACATTGTTGTCAGTACTTTCATGAATTATTCATCTAGCCAGTTACTGGCTAGCTTTCTGATATATAGAAATAGTCTTTGGCTGAATAGGAATTAACCCAAATAACCTTTATTTTCTGGCAGGTGAGAAAAATAAAACAGAAGCTCCCTGTCAACATGGTATTCATCCAATTCCTCTTCCAGAAATTGAGAGAGATGTTTGGTAGGTTCTACATTTAACACAGTAATCCAATGATATTATTTTCTCCAAGCATGTCACTGTCTTTCACTTGAGTCAAGCTGCTCTTTCAAAGCACCCTGTCCTTGTTCAACAGCAACAGCCAGCTCAATATTTCCCCATGTAAGGTCACTTATGATGCAAAAAATCAATAAATATTTTTCACAGCACATTTGTCTTCTTGTTTGCATTTGTCTCATCAGCAATAGAAAAATCATTTGTGCTCTATACAACCTTTAGGGCCTGCTACATAATCAGATATATCATAAGGGATCTAATCCTTCAGCTCATCAATCTCAGCATTTTAGCCTTATCTCAATATGAATTGATAAAAAAAGCACATTATGACTATATATATAGCTATATATATATATATATATCTATATCTATATATATATATATATATATATATATATATATATATATATATATATATATATATATATATATATATATATATATATATATATATGAATGGAATGGAATGGCTGCTGTACATGTAGAAGGCTGATGTAAGAAACAATTGCAGTGGTCTCTTGATGATAGATTAAGGGCCTGATAAAATCAAAACTTTGACCCACCTGCTAATAGCAAACTACAAAGCTGTACATCATAGTGGTTACATTTCTATGTGCTCAAATTAGTGCCATAAGTAACAAATTCAAAATATAAAATATTGTAAACAAAAAAATAAAGTTCAGAAAAAACTGATGTTGAGATCAAAATTAAAACAATCGAAAGCAAAATGTACAGAATTGTAAACAAAAATAATTATATCAAAAGCAAAAGAGTCCCTGTCTTTGATTGTGATGCTGCAATCCTTGCTTTTGCCGCCAGTTGTTTACAATATTTTTTATTTTGAATTTGTTACTTATGGCGCTAATTTGAGCCCATACATTTCTGACTGAAAATGAAGCCACAACTGAGTACAGTTCTGTAGTTTTCTATTAGCGGGTGGGTCAAAGTTTTGAATTAATCCTAGCCTAAAACAGGCATTTATAACTTCTCTCTATAACAGAGGAGATAAAGTCATCAATGGAATTATCTGTGAAACCACAGGAATTATGGGACATTTTCAGTTAGACTTGAAAAGTTAGGAGACTAAATGAAGATGAACATTAATTATATATAAATAAATACATATTGCTTGACTGAAACCAGCTGCAAACGAAGTTAGTATACCAAAAAGTTGCATAGATTTCTACAGATTATATTGACAGGGTGTTTTAATGTACAGACGGGTGACAAATTAAAGGAAAAACCTGAATAAATGAGTGGAGGAACATAATGAATGCAGATGCCTCCAAAGAGGTGTACTGCATGATACAATTAAGCAATCAACATCCTTTCATGCTCTGTGGCATGTATAATAATGCTGAGCAGGCCCAGTTGACCTCACTTTTGGATCAAGATGGCAAGAGGAAAGGATCTAAGTGACTTTGAAAGTCATTATTGGGACACAATAGGCACTGGTCTACAGAGATGTGGAAAACGTGATATGGTCAGATGAGTCATCCTTCACCATGTTCTTGACAAGTGGGCGAGTGCATGTGTGGCGACACCAAGAGAACGGTACAGGCCTGACTGCTTGACCCCTACAGTGAGGAGGTTCGGAGGCTCTGTCATGCTGTGGGGGCATTTTCCTGGCATGGTCTGGGTCCACTTGTCCCCTTAGAGGGAAGGGTCACTGCAAATCATTACAAAGTTATTCTGAGTGATCACCTTTATCCTATGGTGAAACATCTCTATCCTGATGGGAGTAGTCTCTTCCAGGATGACAATGCCCCCATCCACAGGGCACGAGGTGTCACTGAATGGTTTGATGAGTATGAAAATTATGTGAATCATGTGCTATGGCCTTCGCAGTCACCAGATCTCCCAATTAAACACCTATGGGAGATTTTGGACCGACGTGTTAGACAGCGCTCTCCACCACCATCATCATCAAAACACCACATGAGGGAATATCTTTTGGAAGAATGGTGTTCCATCCCTCCAGTAGAGTCCAGAGACTAGTAGAATCTGTGCCAAGAGCACTGAAGCTGTTCTGGTGGCTCGTGGTGCCCAACACCTTACTGAGACACTTTGTTGTTTTTCTTAAATTTGTCACCCATCTGTATGTACAAGTCACATTAATTCCAATTACATACATTTTATGTATTATTATTAGAACTAAAATATAAGTATACATTAATTCATTAACCTCAATAATTTAATAGCCTTTCACTATTCAGTCACCCCTCATTCTGTAATGCTGTATTACCTCTTACATATTGTATGATAAGCAATATAAGGTTCATTAAGCAAATGTGTTGAATTTTATATTGTAATTCAGAGGAAAATAAACATGATTGAAACAAGGTCCAACATTATGTCAATGTGTCAAATGTATAATACTTAGCATTCTGGATAACAACCATCAATTGATAATTATTTCTATTTTTGGCAAACACTGTTAAAATTAAAGCTGCCGTCAGTTTTCATTACAGATTTTTATACATCATGCTTTACAGTTATACCATGTGCAGCACACCAGATATAAATTAATGAATAATCATTTTTCTTTTGCTAAATGATATTTGCTGTTATCTTACATTATGGCTGATTTTCACGCAACTGAAATTAGTTAACTACCAGGATGTAAGGATATCAGCAAAACATTGCCTTAGATAATTAGCTTTTGCAGTTGCTGTTATCTACTGACATTATTGAAACTTTTGCCTATGGAAAGTTAAACATTTTTACTCTTTAAACTTCAAGAATGCTATAACATTTTTTTTATAGCTATGTATTCACCTGTCTTAGTTATTTTGTTTTGTTTCCAGTTATTAATGTGGCAAAGTCAATGTTTAACGATTGTTCATTAATAACGAATTGCAAGAAAAATGTCAACATGCAAGTTCTCTCCCAAGCAAATCAGTAATGCTGATTCACTGGCAGCAGGACTAGTGAACAGCTGATCAGTTTTCCCCCATTAAGAAATTAATCTGTTACACCAAAAGAATGGTCCCCTTACACAACGGATATGAACAGCCTTCTGAATCTATGGGAGTGACATCACCATTACAGGTTCATACACACAATGGGCCCTATTATAAAGTTACATGTCCTCCAGTATTCCCAAAGTTCAGGGTAATTTATTGGTGCTGATACAGTTCTATATGTTTTGTGATGCCTTTAATTATCATTGTATGTGCCTTTGTAGGTGTCTTGTAGTTAAACTATAGTTGCTTATTCATGATATCTTTAAAAAGTTGATTGCATGCTGATTCTGCCTAGAGAAAGCTATGAATAATCCAGTTGATTGAACTGCAGTCTGTTCGTTTCCTATGGAGTGTAATAAAAAATATTACGGTCTCAGCCCACTATTTAGTGCATGCTTTTCATTTTGTTTTTTAAAATTTAATGATCACATTTTGCTTTGCAGCTTTTAATTAGTGTTCTCCCTCTCCAGTCCCTGTGCAGAGCAAAGCAGTTCAATTAATTGGATAACTGAATAAAATTTAGAAGGATTTAAAGCCCCTGTGGCACTAGGCCACTCCCCGAACAGTGCAGGTGAGGGGATGCACCGAGCCATTTGTGAAAGTAAATGCAGTGAGTAGAGGAAATGTAAAAGAATGAGAATAATACATTATTTTAAATCCTCACTGCCTCCTCTCGCTTGTACTGCTCGTTGGTAGTGTGTCAAAACATTATACGCAAAGGACAACATTTCTCCTGATGCGTCTGCTGATGTGCTGGGAAGGCAAAATAAGATGATCTCTTGAGTCAGCATTATACTTCAATCATCAGTACCAGAAGGAAAGATACCTACATCATCAGACGGAAGAAAACGTAAGAGGTTGGAGACCCAGATAGATTACTCACATGTAGATGGATCACTTTAGGTTATTGGAAAGGTAAGTAATGATTATCCTAGTGAGAGTTGAGTTTTAGTCAGTCTACTCTTGTGTTATGGAAATAATTTATGTCAGAGTTTGATTTGATGTATTTTAACCATTTTAATGGCTTGTATTTTACTTGTTTTTAATAATAATAATAAAAAAGATAAATGAACACTATCCGTCTGGCTGTTCCCACAATGCAGCTCACCTCATTTCCTCACAGTAGCACCCCCACCAGGGTTCTGGGTGTGACATTCACAATATCAGTTTGGGATTTATTGCCTCTCTCACTGAAGATCAGCTTAGGCATGTTGAAATCTCACTTCTAGTGTAACTAAAATAAGAACATAAGAACATAAGAATGTTTACAAACGAGAGGAGGCCATTTGACCCATCGTGCTTGTTTGGTGTCCATTAATAACTGAGTGATCCAAGGATCCTATCCTGACTATTTTTAAATGTTCCCAAATTTTCAGCTTCAACCACATCGCTGGGGAGTTTGTTCCAGATTGTGACAACTCTCCGTGTGAAGAAGTGTCTCCTGTATTCCATCTTCAATGCCTTGAATCCCAATTTCCATTTGTGTCCCCAGGTGCGTGTGTCCTTACTGATCTGGAAAAGCTCCTCTGGTTTGATGTGGTCGATGCCTTTCATGATTTTGAAGACTTGAATCAAGTCCCCACGTAGTCTCCTCTGTTCCAGGGTGAAAAGGTTCAGTTCCTCAGTCTCTCAGTAGGACATTTCCTTCAGACCTGGAATAAGTCTGGTTGCTCTCCTCTGAACTGCCTCTAGAGCAGCGATATCTTTCTTGAAGTGTGGAGCCCAGAACTGCACACAGTATCCAGATGAGCTCTAACTAGTGCATTGTACAGTCTGAACATCACTGCCCTTGTTCTCAATTCTACACTTTTGACAATATACCCTAGCATTCTGTTTGCCTTTTTTATTGCTTCCCCACATTGCTTGGATGGAGAAAGTGAGGAGTCCACACAGACTCCTAGGTCTTTCTCATGTGTTACTTCATCTAGTTCTATTCCTCCCATAGTGTAATCATAGTGGACATTTTTGTTACCTGCATTTAATACCTTGCACTCGTCCACATTGAATTTCATCTGCCAGGTGTCGGCCCACAACTGAATATTATCTAAGTCCCTTTGAATAGCCTGTGCTGCTGAGATTGTATCAGCTGAGCCACCTATTTTAGTATCATCTGCAAATTTGACAAGTTTGCTAACTATCCAAGAGTCCAGATCATTAATATAGATTAGAAAAAGCAAAGGCCCTAGTACTGATCCCTGTGGAACTCCACTAACAACCTCACTCCAGTTAGAAGCAACTCCTCTAATCGACACCCTCTGTTTCCTATACATCAACCAGTTCATAATCCATCTACTTACATGACCCTGAATGCCTACAGCTTCCACTCTGAGGATCAATCTTTGGTGTGGAAGCTTTTTGAAAATCTAAGTATGTCATATCATATGCTTTCATGTGATCCACAGCTGCAGTTGCATGTTAAAAAAATTCGAATACATCTAAACCCATGTTGACTATCTCCAAGAATATGGTTTTCATTAAGATGCTCCTCTATTTTCTGTCTAATCATTTTTTCCAACGTTTTACAAGTGATGCAGGTGAGACTGATTGGTCTGTAATTTCCTGGCTAAGTTTTGTCCCCTTTCTTGTGGATTGGTATGATATTTGCTGTCTTCCAGTCAGTTGGCACATCCCCTGTTCTAAGTGTCATTTGGAATATTTGAGTTAGTGGCCTAAAAATATTTTCCCTAATTTCTTTAAGTACTGTTGGAAATATACCATCTGGCCCAGGTTATTTTTTTGATTTTAATTCTGCTAGTCCCTTTAGTACCTCTTCCTTATTTTTCCTGATGTCTCTTAGGGTTGGACTGGACTGATTGTTAACCTGTGGCATGTTATCTGTTTTCTCTTTTGTAAAAACCTCTGTGAAATACTCATTTAGAACATTTGCCACATCTCGTTCATTTTCCAAGATACTTCAATTTTTGCCTTTTATCTGTTTCACTTCCTCCCTTATTGACCTCTTGCTGTTGTAGTATTGAAAAAAGCTTTTAGTTAGTTTTAGCTTTAGCTCCAAGAGCTGTTTCTTTCTATTTCCCTCTTTGCTTTCCTGATCCCTTTCTTAAGATCTCTTTGCAGTTCCACATATTCTTTGTATTTTGTTTAGACTCTATAACTTTTGTATGCGCTATACAACATTTTCATTCTCTTGATATTTTTTTGCATACTTGAAATCCCCCATTATAACAGCCACATCCTTGCTACATGCAGTCCTGATTACACTGTACAATTCAACATCTTTCTGAATATCTGAATTGGGTGGTCCTACCACTAATCCTCTGGATCTTTTATTTAACCCCATAAGATTCTGCTTCATTACTAGGATTTAATTTGAGTTATCCTGCCTTAATGTAATTTCTGACATATAATGCTACCCCACCACCTCTTCGATTTTGCCTGTTTCTCCTAAACTGTGTGTATCCTTTCAACTTGTATTCATCCCCATCATTTTCTGTAAGCCATGTTTCCGTCACTCCTACAACATCATAGTCACACGCCAGCACTGTAGCTTCTAGGTCTAACATCTTGTTCCTTATACTCCTGGCATTGAGGTACAAACATTTCAGGACTTTCCTACTAGCAGTTTCCCTTGGTTTTCTTTCCTTAGTGGAACATCTCCCATTGTCAGAGCTCCCTGCCCCCCTGGTCCCTAGTTTAAAAGATTCTCAACTACTCTGCACATACGCTCTCCCAATGCATTAGCCCCCCTTCTGTTTAGATGTAGACCGTCCGGTTTGTACAGGTCCCATCTATCCCAGAAGAAAGACCAATGCTCCATAAACTTAAAACCCTCTTCCCTACACCAAGCTTTCAACCACGTGTTAAACTTTGTAATCTCTGCCTGTCTCCATTGTGTTGTCTGTTTATTATCTTAATGGTTACAATTTGATTTCATTGGCAGTAATATTATAGAATGTTATGTTAGATAATGAAACTAGAGAACATCATTTTAATTTGTATACTTTTTATTGAAATTTAAGGGGATGGTTTAGTTGTTTTTTGTACTTATAAACAATCCAAAAATCAATGTCTTAGCACATTGTCAGACACTACTCAAAGGAATTTGTAAAAAAGAACAATATCATACAATGTCTGACAGTTTTAACAATCCAATATTCTTCTTTTCAGAGAAACCTTTGCTTCTGCCAGTATTCTTGACAAAACGCCAAGTAAAACTGTTGATGTGTCTCCCATGTATAGATAAATTATATTCTTTGACAGGGTAATTGGGCAGTAGATGACATAACCAGTTTATGTAATGAAACTATCAAAGGTTTATAAAGGGTTGCGGACAAGTTGTTTTACATTGCCTGTATTTGATATTCAAAAATATGACCATTCCTTTCCAGTCAACATTAAATGAGGAGATGTAAATTATTGATTGTCTAAGCTTCACATGTCTACAATAAAAAAATATCAATCAGTTGAGTTTATATAATGTCTTTCACATTAATCTTGTATACATGTAATCATGGTACCAAATGATAAGGTTTTTGAAAAGAAAATTATGATAGAATTAATTGGGACATGAATTAATGCATAATGTATGCCAAATAGATTAAAAATCTGAGACCAACAAAATATTGTTTTTTTCTCTGGCAGTCAAAATTAAGGGGTGGCATGGAAATCATATTGAAGAACAACTAAGAAGAATCAGGATAACTTATTGATACATGCGAAAATAAAAAGGACATGTTCTTCTTGTTTTTTACACAACAGTTTTTCATTAAACCATGATAATGAAAAAGGTTTGAATATCAAAAAGAGTGTCACACAGAGATTGTTTCTTGTTTTAACCAAGATTCTTGGAGGGGTGGGGGATTTGATTAATTTATGCAAAATGATTGAAAATGTGGTTTGACATAGCTCAAATTATTACTTTAAAAGACAAATAAAATGGGGTAGATCTTACTGTTATATTAAGATATCTCAAATTGAATTTGAGATATATCAAATTGACTTCCTGTCATATTTCTCAAATGTAAATTGAGATATCTCTAAATGACAATTTGGCTTGCCATACAGCTATAACTTTCAAATTATTTGAATACTTTCAAAAACTATTGAATATCATTGCCTTAGCTACTGGCCATAAAACTAATAAAACAAACCGCAAAATGTATTATTTGTCTGCACACATTTTGTCTATCTTCATGAAAGAGGCGCATAGGGATGCTGGAAGTTGGAAGGTCAGCAGTGCCTGTTTGAAAGGTTAAATATACATCTTCAGAGATAATTCCCATAATCTGTTTCAATATAAAATCTTACAGCTGTCATTCAAACAGGGTTGACTTTAATTTATTTCAACATGACAAGTAACAGGCTCACAATAATAACAATATATTATATACTTCTGTTTCTGGCTTTTGAGGACACTCAGACCTGATCATAAAAAGATAAGGGTTAGGTTCTGTTTATGGCTATATGATGCACCCGTGCTGTACAATCACATGGTATACATAGGAAAAGCATTGTGTCGAATGTTACTACATAAACTTTTGCATAGCTTGTTTTCAATTAATCATAGCTTGAGGAACATGGAGTTTTGAATTATGCTTTTACAAAGACATCTGACTTAGGCAGTTCAAATTACTGTATTTTGTAATAATAATATTACCGCATTGGAGAGGCTTTGACATGGACACAATATCTGATTTGGACTCTTAACATTTAAAGATCATGGAAATGTAAAGCATTTTTATATTCACAATCTATCTTAGTGTTCCTTTAAGCTCACTTATTCAACGAGGACCCAAGGTAACAAGTAACAACAAAGAGTGAGTGCATTTGGCACTAAAAATAGTAAGTATGCCTTTGCCCAATGTCATTAGTATATGGAAACTAAACATAATGCAGTTGCAGCTGACTGGTGTTTGGATGAGAATATGTGACTAATAATTGTATTTGTAGCATTCAATAAAGTTAAAATCAAGCCATTGTTCAAGCTTCACACTGAAAAAATTGTCATCATTAAGTGGCAGAGTTTGTTATATTATAATTATAACATATAATGTTGATATATAAACAAATAGTATCTAGGGTATATGTATTGGTAGCACAGAACTGAGTAAATTATAATTTTGTATTTCCCAAAAGCCAAACAATTTGCTGTACTGAAATGAAGCAAGTGTCTACATATTAAGTCCAGTTCTTGTTGAACATAGGGACCTTGTTAGGCAGCTCATTTTACAGAAAATAATTCATTAAGACAAGCCTCAAGCTGCTTCATCCTGCTGTTAGAGGAATTATCATGTTTTTTTTTTAAAAAAGAACAGCAACACATGAACATTTTACATTGTCATAATAATCCCTCAAGCATGTATCTTCTCAGAACACAAAGAAGTCATATTTCTTCACCACATTCCTACAGACACTGTGCATAGTTTATACATTTATATTATCCTCATTAAACAGAAATACTGGCACTGATTCTGATGCAGAGTAATGTTTTAGAAAGAAACTCTAAGTTGCTTTGAATATATAATATATACTGTATGGCGCTGGCAACTACTATCAGACCCTTTGTAGTTGGATTAATGTTACTATACAAGTGAATCTTGTATATTGTATAATGCCACTTTTAATAAAATGCTGATAGTTATATTTCATTATCTCTCAGCATTAATTTAAAAATAAACAAGAATAGCCATGATGTCCTGTTTAGAGTATTTCTGTATAAACACAAGCAAGAGGAATTACATTGTTTTATTATTAACACATTCAGTGATGAGCAATACAAATAAAAAACGTAAAAGGAGAGTTGTAACAACAGAAAACTAAAAATAAGTTATTAATTAGATCTTCATTCTCACAATGGAGTGGGGCAGAACCATGTCACCTGTAGTTTTCAAGAAAAAATTAAATGTTAGTACATTTGTAAGTACAGCCGATACAACAATTTCAACCATCTGATATATTGAAAAACTTAATCTTATTATTAAAAAGCAGGCTTTGACTCTTAGAACAAACAGTTTATCTGATGAAATACCACCACACCTATGTTGCCCAGCTAATTGCACACCCAACCCAATCTCTCATTGTTAGCTGCTTACAGTTGCCTCCATAATGCTGTTGTGTCCATCGTGTTTGCTGCTGCTGAGTGGAGAGTTGGATCCACTCTGGGAATGCTTTCTGCTGGCATCTGCCAAGCAGCTTATCTTGACCATTTCACCGCTCTGACAGCTTTCTGCTTGGCTGCTCTTTCGCTTTTTTTATTTTTATTATTATTCTTAGTCCCGTCTGCGAGAGGGTTTTCTGCAGCTGATTTCAATTTCAGACATGATTATTACCAATTATGTCACCTGCAACCTAACATGCAATTTAAATAATTTACTAGTTAGTGACCTAAAAATTATTTCCATTCATTTCACAATTTCACATTTTACTTGCTGTGTATTAATATAACATTTTAGCTTTACAAAATAGTACATTACTTATGCACAGTGAGGAGGAATGTTATGCAATATTGTATGCTCATGCATTTATGGAATTAACAAGATATTATAATGTAATCCATAATTAAGATACAGAAAACTAGCTTTTCTTTTGTCATTGTTTCTTATTGATCTGAGCTGAATTTAACTTAGATTCACTGCTGTCTTTCAGTGGTCCAAAATTAAAGCAAAATGACTACATGATGTGCTTTGAATATGATTACCTTGTTTTGGGTTTAGATTGAGTAAAACATATTTTATATAGACATTAAAGGACAAGTAAAATGGTCCGTATTGAATAGAAAACATACAAACCGGTACATATTCAGATTACAGTAAGGTTATTTTTGATTAAAATAAATAATACAGTAATTCCTAGTGTCATACATTTTTTCACAAAATTTGAGCCATGGACAGGAAATAAACATCTGTACGATACGTTCTATCTTCCATAGTACAGCAACCATTTCCTGAAAATCACAGTAGGTGGCAGCACTATGAACAAGTGCAATATGCATCGGAGAACCGAATACACACATACAATACATATGTAATGAAATGAGCAATAATTTCAAGGGCAAGTAAACCCCACTTTACGATGTACAATCTAAAAAGAAAAAAAAAAGATGAAACTCATATGACTGTGATATAGCCTACAAATAGAAAATTGCTGTCGACAATGTAGATATACTTGACAAATATTAATCTCACAGATGTAACAATATTTGCAGCTCTGAACACAAATCAATATTTTTTTAATTTCCGGGATCCTTTCCAAAATAATTGATTATCATTGCCTTAGCTACTGGTCCTACAACCCATAAACAAACCCTGAAACGTGCTGTTTGGCTGCACAGATTTTTTTTTTTTTTTTTCTAAAACCAATACAGCACCGGTGGACCATTATTGCATTCATACTTGAGGAACACAGAGTTCTGAATTATGCTTTCACCAAGACATCTCGATATTACCACACTGAAGAGGCTTTGACATAAACAGCATATGATTTGCACTCTTAACATCAAAGAATCATGGTAATGTAAAGTGTTTGTATATCCACAATTTGTCTTAGTTCTCTTTCAACAGCAACAGTATGTGAAAAAGGTGAATGAGATCTGTCTACAGGGTTGTAAATCATTACAAAAACAATATCATAATATATATATATATATATATATATATATATATATATATATATATATATATATATATATATATATAAAAGAACAAATATTTTCCTGACAACATTACTGCCTACTGTACATTTACATTGGCATTTACAGTACAAGGCACTAAAAGATAACAAATCCTATAATGCAGGGCAGATGTTGTTTAAGCTGTTATACAAATTAAAATCCTTTACTTGCATATGCAAAATACTTTCAGAGAGTATTCAGCCTCACAGTTATGAGTTTTTCATCCTTGTTATTTGTTTCCACAGTCAATCTGATTAATTTTGACTTACTCTTTTATCCTTTGGTGTAAGAATAGTAGATGATCTGCCCTTATCACAACAAAATACCAAGTGACAACAACATTCATTTGCATTTATCACTGCAGTTGCAATGGTAACAGAAAGCAGTTCAATGCCACATGCCATTTCCTGTTCCAAAAGAAGTCCAACAATGACTGCAGTGAAACAAACACACTCTATGATATGCTTTATTGGCTGCATTCCAGGTTTTGATTGGCATCTGATCAACAAAATATGCAAATTGATAATAATGAAATGAGCAATTTGTTTGCACACACTAAATCAGTGGGGGGCTGTAATTAACACACCGTGAGATATGAAGGGGCAGTCTTATCTTAGGACCACAGTGCTAGAACTACTGCATGCCACAATAAAAGCACTGCAGTGTCACATCATTGGCCAAGAATAAATACACAGGTTACAGCAGTGAAAGCAAACTTGTAACAAAAGAGATACATATTGTATATTGGCGTAAAATACAAATAATGCAAATTCCAGTACATAATTCCTCATTACTAATTTCTCAAATATTTATATATCTGTATGTGTATTACGTGAGCTTCTTTTTCAAGCTCAATTTGCATGTCCATTCTCAGTAGGCCTCAGGCCTTTTACAGTATTTAGATTATATATTTTTTTAATCATCTTGTTTTTCTTTTAAGCAATTCTGTGATCCTAAGATCAGTGGGTAACATTTCCTATTCATATTCATTTCTATCTCAGTTGTTCCATAATTTAGTTTTTGCTTCACATTTTAACATCTGCCCAAGACATCATATTTTCCACATAGCGTGTGGTTGTAGTAATCGTTTTCTGTACATTAATTTCAGAAGTCACTTATTATTCCTGTCCAAACAGTAACTTTTACACAGAAGCCCTTTTGTGCAGCTTCAGTAATCCACATCAACAGTAGATGTTATCTCATTCGTTATATGCAAATGGAAACAGTTACTGACGTTTCTGTGCAGTCCCTAAAGTTGATCGTGCATGTTATGTGAAAATGAGATTGTGTAGTCATGCTACTGCTTTAGAATCACTGATAGAATGAATAATAACACAGGACTTTAGCTGCTTCTTTGCAGGGAGCAATCACTTTCCCTCTTTTTTTATAATCTTAAATAATACTGGAGAGTATGAGGAACTGCTGTGGCAATATTACAGCTCTGCTCTGTACTTTTAAATTTGCATTTATATTATTCTGAGGCTATAGAGTTGCCCAGGAGGTGAATGAGTATC
Source organism: Amia ocellicauda (assembly GCF_036373705.1). NCBI lineage: Eukaryota > Metazoa > Chordata > Actinopteri > Amiiformes > Amiidae > Amia > Amia ocellicauda. Next base: position 22,905,260 of record NC_089851.1, read on the forward strand.
ACATCCTTTTACCAAATGTTTTCATAGTGAAGTAGCAATGGTTAAAAAGTCCCATGAAAATGACACACACTGAGAAACAAGAACGAAAAAAATTGCAGGTATACACCAGGGTGCATCAAAGCCAATTCTTGGTATTCTTGGTATTATTTGTATAATAATATTACATTTATTATAATGAATTACATATTGTTTGATTGCCTTAAGTTAATATTAAGTCTGTGACTACAACAGCCTTTACTGTATGTATGACTGATTATAATGCAGCCTGTCATCGCTCATACCTATGAAAGCACCAAAGGTCCCAGGGGGCGATTTAAGGGTTAATGTGGGATGTTAGGCAAGGCTGCAATAAGAGGGATGATGTCTTTAGGCTGGGGAAGAGTAGAATGATGGGGCTGTGTGTCTAGTGTGTGTTAGCAGCCCAAGTGTTGATACACAAATGTAATAATAAACAATGTTCCTTGTTGCCTTTAGGTCATTGTAGAGGATCTGGTAACTACCACTGGAAACTGCTTACAACACATCATCACAAGAAGAAAACTGTCAGTGCAATTATACTGAAAACAATGATGAGAATGTCGAGTACTACAGTTAGAAATGCAACAGCAAGTGACAGCAAAACATCTACTGTACGATAATTTTACAATTGGAATATTTTACTGATTTCAGGCATTTAAATCTCCAGAATCATGGAAAATTCCACATCATAGTGTCTGCCATTTTTATTTGTTCATGTATGTTTTTGTCTGTATGTCTTGTCCGAATGGGTTGTGCAGGGTGTCAATGAATACTCTTAGAACAGAACTTTCTTTGTAAGCAGCCATCAATGGATCGCATGGTGTCCTGAATACTGATTTCTTCACAAGTTGAAAAGCAGATACTGTTGCACACAGCACTGTCTGTATTTTTTAACAAGCAAGTAGAATGATGACTTCTACCACTTTCAACTTCTATCTCATCATCTAACTGCAATTGCAAATTACAGGTGTATTTGACTTCCCAACAACAAAAACTTTTACTTGTGTTTCTTATAATTTTATTACAACCCTAAAGGCATGAATGAAACTAACATACAGTGGGGGAAAAAGTATTTGATCCCCTGCTGATTTTGTACGTTTGCCCACTGACAGTGAAATTATCAGTCTATAATTTTAATGGTAGGTGTATTTTAACAGTGAGAGACAGAATAACAGCAAAAAAATCCAGAAAAAACGCATTTCAAAAAAGTTATACATTGATTTGCATGTTAATGAGGGAAATAAGTATTTGATCACCTATCAATCAGCAAGATTTCTGGCTCCCAGGTGTCTTTTATACAGATAATGAGCTGAGATTAGGAGCACTCTCTTAAAGGGAGTGCTCCTAATCTCAGCTCGTTACCTGTATAAAAGACACCTGTCCACAGAAGCAATCAATCAATCAGATTCCAAACTCTCCACCATGGCCAAGACCAAAGAGCTGCCCAAGGATGTCAGGGACAAGACTGTAGACCTACACAAGGCTGGAATGGGCTACAAGACCATCGCCAAGCAGCTTGGTGAGAAGGTGACAACAGTTGGTGCGATTATTCGCAAATGGAAGAAACACAAAATAACTGTCAGTCTCCCTCGGTCTGGGGCTCCATGCAAGATCTCACCTCGTGGAGTTTCAATGATCATGAGAACGGTGAGGAATCAGCCCAGAACTACACGGGAGGATCTTGTTAATGATCTCAAGGCAGCTGGGACCATAGTCACCAAGAAAACATTTGGTAACACACTACGCCGTGAAGGACTGAAATCCTGCAGCGCCCGCAAGGTCCCCCTGCTCAAGAAAGCACACGTACAGGCCCGTCTGAAGTTTGCCAATGAACATCTGAATGATTCAGAGGAGAACTGGGTGAAAGTGTTGTGGTCAGATGAGACCACAGTCGAGCTCTTTGGCATCAACTCAACTCGCCATGTTTGGAGGAGGAGGAATGACCCCAAGAACACCATCCCCACCGTCAAACATGGAGGTGAAAACATTATGCTTTTGGGGTGTTTTTCTGCTAAGGGGACAGGACAACTACACCTCATCAAAGGGACGATGGACGGGGCCATGTACCATCAAATCTTGGGTGAGAACCTCCTTCCCTCAGCCAGGGCATTGAAAATGGGTCGTGGATGGGTATTCCAGCGTGACAATGACCCAAAACACACAGCCAAGGCAACAAAGGAGTGGCTCAAGAAGAAGCACATTAATGTCCTGGAGTGGCCTAGTCAGTCTCCAGACCTTAATCCCATAGAAAATCTGTGGAGGGAGCTGAAGGTTCGAGTTGCCAAACGTCAGCCTCAAAATCTTAATGACTTGGAGAGGATCTGCAAAGAGGAGTGGGACAAAATCCCTCCTGAGATGTGTGCAAACCTGGTGGCCAACTACAAGAAACGTCTGACCTCTGTGATTGCCAACAAGGGTTTTGCCACCAAGTACTAAGTTGAAGGGGTCAAATACTTATTTTCCTCATTAACATGCAAATCAATGAATAACTTTTTTGAAATGCGTTTTTCTGGATTTTTTTGTTCTTATTCTGTCTCTCACTGTTAAAATACACCTACCATTAAAATTATAGACTGATCATTTCTTTGTCAGTGGGCAAACATACAAAATCAGCAGGGGATCAAATACTTTTTCCCCCCCTGTAGTAAATAACACTAACTGGCAATATATTTTTCTGTCCTCCCTAAGATTAAACATATTATTGTTTAACTTTTTTGTTGTATTTTCCCAGCACTAAAAGCATTAGCATGCTCTTGTGTGCTTAATATCTTATTGTGTTTTGATTAATACTACAAACAGTGATACTTCTTTCAGGCAGCCACAGCAGCTCAATTATCAGACAAAATATATTTTATTAGGCTACAATCTTCCAGCGAATCACAAACCTGTACCCTATGGTGTCTCAATATATAAGTGATAGAAAGTATCTTCTGACAATACAATAAATTGTGATAAAGTAAAGATTTGTATTTTTGAAACTTGCAGGTAGATCTAAGTTTTAATCCCATAAGAATATATGCACAGTGTGGTTTTGCATGTTAGGTAGGGGCCTTGGGGAGCTGTAACTGCACAACCCCCCTACCTGGGCCTGTCACTGGTAATACTGGTTATAATTAGCTTTGATTGAGTTACTTTGAGAGCAAAGGTACCTTGATAGGTTAGACCAAAAGGACAATTTATGCAATGCAATTGAAATGACAAACAATAACATATGACACCATGTTGTACTAAGTTTACAGTCCAATAAACATCCAAATGCATGTGTTCTCCTGATGCTACAATACAACAAATGATGAAAACAACATCAAGGTCTTTAACATTAGGTCCATTCAACCACTACCCTTGAAAATGCATTAATTAAAGATAAAGTGCCTGCCTCTAGCAGACTTAAATAGTATTGATCAAGGGGTAACCTTTTAAGCAAGAATTCCCAAGTCTCAAACCTTATTCCTCATGGTCATAAATATATGGAACCCGGCATTAACTTGAATTGAGGCCCATGCTGATTTCATCCATGCTATCTTTCATCGCCAAGGGACCATATTGGTTAAGAAAGGTGTAGTGCATTATTTTCCTTTAGTAATAATTTATTCTGGATACTTTAATTCTATACTTCAAGTCAAAAAGCGTGGCAAATAACACTCCCGTAAGCCGCATTAAGATAGGAATATGCATCTCATAGAAAAATTATATGAATACAAAGGTATTTTCTGTATAATAATATTCATCATCATCATCATCATACAAATGGACCATGGGATTTTCTGTATTGCTGGATATCATAATGATCCTATAGGTATAACGTTTTTTCATAGCGGTAGAACAAATTAAAAGGGTAGTTTTTACAAATATTAAAATATATGTGTGTAAATAATAATAATATTAAAATAAATGTGTGTTTCCATGTCACATTGTTTTGAGTCAGTGGTCTTTCTAGCATAAGGCAAGGATTAAAACTCCTGATGGGATAAAAGATCTCTATCAGATAGGCATTACAAAATTACTATGATTTAGTGTACAGACTTTACATTGAGAGAATTTGTATAGTTGTTATGGAAACAGGTATTTTAGGGTGAATGCTGGGATTAGAGTTGGCCTGATGAGTGATAGAGATTGCCTGCAGTATGTCAGCATGGTTAGTACAGGGCTGATGGCTAGATAAGCAATCATTGAAATTTTAAGCCAAATTGAAGTGTTATAATGTTGGAGGAATTGAGTAAATAACTAAGATATGTGCTAGTCATTTGAACCCCACAGAATAGTATTCATTATACAGCAGTGAACACGGTAAGTATTCAGATAAAACACGGTCGTGATTTGATTCGTGCTTACCTCATAACTTGATGGTAATACTTCTATTATAAGGTCTTTCTATAGCCAGTAATAATTAATTAATATAATATTAATTAATAGATGATTGACAGCAAACCATTTTCCATGTAGTCATTAAGAACTATTATTGTAACCTTAGTATAATGTTATTATCAGTAAATACTGTATATATTTTCTGAAGATGTGATTGAACATCAAAAGCTCAAGTTTGATGCCTGACAATTATAACATCCAGTATCTTGACTATATTTTTTTGTTCCTTTCTTAGAAGATACTTGATTTATAAAGTTATGTAACTGCATTTATAATACTTTTACACTTTGTAAATCATACAACCTTATTTTGGCAAATATATACAGAAATGCATATAACTTCCTAACTGAGAAATTTAGGATTGTGGTAAAAGACTTAAAGAGACAGCTTTGAAGTTCTATGTTTTACGAAAGGCCTGTGCTCACCAAAGTACGACAGATAACACGTCCGTGCTGGAAGCCCTCCCTTACTGACAAATGGGCTGCCATGCCCAAATTCCAATTGAAAATTTATTTTGTGAAACACAGGCATTCAAGGTACTTTATATAATTCTTAGACCAGAGCAACAAACCCAAATACAAACTACATGCTGGTAACAGAAGTGTTACCCCACTTCTTCCTAAGTTTGATAACAAACAATTAAAGGTGACTTAACTAACTTAATGACACTTAAGTAATTCTACCTCAGAACCAAAACATGAATAAGCCATGTTTGGTCTTAAAAGAAAGACCATTAGCTAAACCAACCATTGGACCATTTATATTTCACATACAGTGAGGGAAAAAAGTATTTGATCCCCTAATTTTGTACGTTTGCCCACTGACAAAGAAATGATCAGTCTATAATTTTAATGGTAGGTGTATTTTAACAGTGAGAGACAGAATAACAACAAAAAAATCCAGAAAAACGCATTTAAAAAAAGTTATAAATTGATTTGCATGTTAATGAGGGAAATAAGTATTTGATCCCCTATCAATCAGCAAGATTTCTGGCTCCCAGGTGTCTTTTATACAGGTAACGAGCTGAGATTAGGAGCACTCTCTTAAAGGGAGTGCTCCTAATCTCAGCTCGTTACCTGTATAAAAGACACCTATCCACAGAAGCAATCAATCAATCAGATTCCAAACTCTCCACCATGGCCAAGACCAAAGAGCTGTCCAAGGATGTCAGGGACAAGATTGTAGACCTACACAAGGCTGGAATGGGCTATAAGACCATCGCCAAGCAGCTTGGTGAAAAGGTGACAACAGTTGGTGCGATTATTCGCAAATGGAAGAAACACAAAATAACTGTCAGTCTCCCTCGGTCTGGGGCTCCATGCAAGATCTCACCTCGTGGAGTTTCAATGATCATGAGAGCGGTGAGGAATCAGCCCAGAACTACATGGGAGGATCTTGTTAATGATCTCAATGCAGCTGGGACCATAGTCACCAAGAGAACAATTGGTAACACACTACGCCGTGAAGGACTGAAACCCTGCAGCGCCCGCAAGGTCCCCCTGCTCAAGAAAGCACATGTACAGGCCCGTCTGAAGTTTGCCAATGAACATCTGAATGATTCAGAGGAGAACTGGGTGAAAGTGTTGTGGTCAGATGAGACCAAAATCAAGCTCTTTGGCATCAACTCAACTTGCCGTGTTTGGAGGAGGAGGAATGACCCCAAGAACACCATCCCCACCGTCAAACATGGAGGTGGAAACATTATGCTTTGGGGGTGTTTTTCTGCTAAGGGGACAGGACAACTGCACCGCATCAAAGGGACGATGGACGGGGCCATGTACCGTCAAATCTTGGGTGAGAACCTCCTTCCCTCAGCCAGGGCATTGAAAATGGGTCGTGGATGGGTATTCCAGCATGACAATGAGCCAAAACACACAGCCAAGGCAACAAAGGAGTGGCTCAAGAAGAAGCACATTAAGGTCCTGGAGTGGCCTAGCCAGTCTCCAGACCTTAATCCCATAGAAAATCTGTGGAGGGAGCTGAAGGTTCGAGTTGCCAAACGTCAGCCTCGAAACCTTAATGACTTGGAGAGGATCTGCAAAGAGGAGTGGGACAAAATCCCTCCTGAGATGAGTGCAAACCTGGTGGCCAACTACAAGAAACGTCTGACCTCTGTTATTGCCCACAAGGGTTTTGCCACCAAGTACTAAGTCGAAGGGGTCAAATACTTATTTTCCTCATTAACATGCAAATCAATGAATAACTTTTTTGAAATGCGTTTTTCTGGATTTTTTTGTTCTTATTCTGTCTCTCACTGTTAAAATACACCTACTATTAAAATTATAGACTGATCATTTCTTTGTCAGTGGGCAAACGTACACAATCAGCAGGGGATCAAATACTTTTTTCCATGATTCTGTTTCATGTGTCAGAAATGTTATTTAAATAGAGCAAACAAAATACTTAAACACATAATGTGGATAATAATGACTGCCATTATTAGTCAGGTAAAAATGTAAAGAAAAGGTTAATGGAAAGTATGGCAAGCCAAATTATCATTTAGAGATATCTCTAAATCATTTAAAGATATCTTAAAATATTTAAAGATATCTTAAAATATTTAAAGATATCTCCAAATAATTCCAGATATCTTCAAATATTTAAAGATATCTCTAAATCATGTAAAGATATCTGCAAATATATTAGAGATATCTGCAAATCATTTAAAGATATCTCATTTAAAAGTACATTTAGAGATATCTTTAAATTATTTGAAGATATCTCTAAATCATGTATAGATATCTTTAAATGATTTGGAGATATCTTTAAATATTTGAAGATATATTTAAATGCATTTAGAGATATCTCTAAATGATAATTTGGCTTGCCATAGGAAAGTGGTTGGTGAGCCCTAACATTTCCCCATTACTACAGTACTGAGTTATTTTTATTATTTACCTTGGGCACTGTGTTGATTCAGAGCAGCTTTTAAAAACCGTGTCACCATTTCCTCTCCTTGCAGATCAATACTTGAACTATTATACAGTAATGCAATGGTTAAGATAATTAACTGCAACTGAGATCTCACCATTTTCTCTCAGGAGATGTCTTTTTATACTAATCATACAGCAGTTGAAGTCTCTTGGATAGAAACATTTTCATATAATTTCATATAATCTCATCTATAGTTTTTTTAAGGGTGTTTCCTGCTCACTCACATGATTTTCAAGATTACACAGGATGATTAACTGAACATATTAAATGTCATCAGTGTCTTCATTCTGAAACCAGTACAAATTACAGTGTTGTAATTTGTTGTTCCTTTTAAAATAAATACAAGATTAATACAAGATTGAAATATAATTTTACAGAATGTCTGGTAGCTACTTTTCTCTATTTAGATTAGAGGGATGCAATGAAGCATGCTGGACAACAAGGGTGGACAGCTTAGTAGATAATGATCTTTTGGACTGCAAGAAAAGTATAATATTTCCTTGAGAAAATGGGATACAATTAACTGATTATCTTTCAAGTCGAGAATACTACCCAAAGGGGATGGGGGGGGGGGGGTCTATGTTGTTACCATGGGACCTCAGTGAATGCATTTTGTATAACAAAGCTGCCTATTGGCCTATTTTTGCAGGAAGACAAGAGACTCCCACACGACCTTGCAGCCTTTGGGTAATCTTCTCTTTTTCAGATAACCTGGGTTGCATTCACACCATTTAAGTATAAACTGGTAAATAAAGTCTATGGCTGGTAAATAAATGACTGCCAACAACTTCATTTATTTGAAATAATCAATGCTTTCGTTACTTTATTTTCATCTATGAGTTCAACTTTTGATTACAATATCAAATATACAGTTTGGTCCATAAATATTTGGACAGTGACACAATTGTCATCATTTTGGCTCTGTACGCCACCACAATGGATTTGAAAGGAAGCAATCAAGATGTGCTTTAAATGTAGACTTTCATCTTTAATTTGAGGGTAGTTATATCCAAATTGGGTGAACGGTGTAGAAATTTCACCCATTTGTATTCACCCATTCAATTTTAGGGGCTCAAAAGTGTTTGGACAAACTAACATAATCATGAATTAAATTGTGAGTTTCAATACTTGGTTGCAAATCCTTTGCAGTCAATGACTGCCTGAAGTCTGGAACCCATAGACATCACCAGATGCTGGGTTTCTTCTCTGGTGATGCTCTGCCAGGCCTGCACTGCAGCTGTCTTTAGTTCCTGCTTGTTCTTTGGACATTTTGCCTTCAGCAAGTGAAATGCTGCTCATTTGGATTCAGGTCAGGTGATTGACTTGGCCATTGCAGAACATTCCACTTCGGTTGCTTTTGCAGTATGCTTCAGGTCATTGTCCATCTGCACAATTAATGACAATTGTGTCATTGTCCAAATATTTATTGACTTAACTCTATGTATTTTATGCCTTGATCCATAAAACTGTGGATTGGTCAACAGGTGTTTTTGGTTGTTTGTGTGTTTTTTACACTATGACACATTTGTGTGATATGATTCTATGCTCATTTTATAGGACATGGAGAGGTTTTGTTTTGGTATCATGCATTGGAAGTTGTGTGTTAGGTGCTGTAAATGATTATTTTCTTCGAATCATAACATGAAGTTGATACTGCTAAATATATAAAACATATGTTCTGATGTGTTGGTAGATCATAGATTAAGATACACAAGTTGTATTTATAGAATATTTAAAACCTGGAATATAAAAAAACTCTCAATAAGCGTCAAGCATCTGGCTTCTGCAATGTTTTGTAAGTTAATGATTCAGTGTTAATAGCCTAGTTATTAAACATTTATAATTTGTAATTTGCATATTTTATACTAATTGCATACAGATGAGTCCAGTATTAAATTAATAGGGCTTTGTGAAGAACTTTCATGAACTTGTGTAGTGTTTCTTACAGTGTATATTTGACAAGCTGATGCTCACAGCACTGAATTTGACCTATTTCTGGGGGATCCTCTGAAAATTCTGTTGAGGCTATACAATTAGTTGAGTTGAGTTAAGGTGACCATATGGCTCCATGGTCATCGGATCCTGTTGAGACATGACAAAATGTGAACTTCACCTTTTAAACAGCAAGGCCTCAATATAATAATAACACTGTGTCTTGATATTCTTATAGATGCAATTATTATTATTATTATTATTATTATTATTATTATTATTATTATTATTATTATTATTTATGTTGGGACCAAAGGTCAATTTCTTTTTATTATCATGGATCAGAGGTCACAGAATAAAAACCTATATAAACCTGATGAGGACTGACCATCAATATTTACCTTACAGTCCATTCTTTGGAAGTTCAAGGCTAGTGGGATAGTTGATGTCCTACTAGAAAGAAGAGGCAATTAAGTGTGTGTCCCAGTAAAGTAACTTTCTCAGATTAATACAAATTACACACCAGGTGTAGGCTGAAATCCCACAGATCCGGATTTCTGAAACATAGTAAGTAAATGATATAAATCAAAATCCTGAAAATAAATTAAAGAAAATGTGCTGTAATATGTATAATATAGTTTCAGTTCTGCATAGTTCACATGGCAATATTAATATCTGAATGTCTCACTAGATTTTATTATTTGTTTCACATTTAAATAGAATTTATTCATAAGATACTTGTATTATAAATCACATAGGCTTTTCTCTAAATGCATTCATTCAATGGTTTTATATTCATTATACCTGGTCTGAATTATCCTCCTGGAGATTATTATGTTTTTAATATAAACCTTTTTTTTTCTTCTCAGAAAATCCCCTCAAGATTAATCATGCCGTTTGTGAAGATTCCAGGAAAATAGGGACACAGAACAAATAACCTTTATACTATAAAATCAGTACAGCCAGCCACAAGAAAATACAAAATGTGAATTTACTGAATTATGGGATCAGGGACTATTCTAGATATGCCTTGAAAAACATAAATAATCTCAATTAATCTAATCCATTCAGGTACACACCCACACCCACACCCACATTTCTTTAACATGTACATTTTATACACTTTCAACATTTTTTTAATTTCTATTTTATTATAGTAAAGTCAGTAACAGATTTAGATTTCCATAAGGCTTTAGTTAAACTCCACATTAAACATTTTCTTATATTGAAAAGTATGCTCCTGTTTTGAGAACTTTCTTGTAGACAACCAAGGTGTAGATAAAAATTGGAGCATCATAAGGATCTGATTTAGGTTCTTCCTGATTTACATAAGTATTGGAGACATATGCATGATGCATAGTTTGTAGATGTTAAGTTTGTGGACTACATTAAAGTGCATTTCTAAACAAGGAACCCCATTAAATAAAAAATGTGCTGTGAGTTGCTCACAGAAGCATTAGCGGCATATTTGCGAATGGATATGGCACTGCCCAATTTTTGTGGTATTAAATCTATCACAATTTGCGCCACAAAACAACCTTGAGGGAATAAAACACAACTTTCACCCACCTGCTAATAGAAAAGTACACAGCTGTACTCAGTCGTGGTTTCATTTTTAGTGAGATGCTGCTTTATCTAATTTTTAATGTATCTGCCATGATGTACAGTTTTGTAGTTTGCTAGTTGATCCCTCACAACAATACAGTGCGAGTGGAATAAAATACTTGTGAGAAAACTACCTAGAAATGCTCTCACAGCTCCTCCAGTTTTGGATGACTTGGAAGTTGTCTAAATGCCTCCTTTGGTTATGCCATAATGTTAAGAAAGCCTGTTCGGCATAGGTTTGCATAGGTGCTGTTCTATAGGTTTACTGACATGCCTCTGTGGCTCTTCAGCAAGGTACTTAACCTAGATTGCTCTAGTAAATTGCCCAGCTGTATAAATGGGTACAAATATAAAAATATTGTGATATGTTGTAACAATTGTAAGTCACCCTGGATAAGGGTGTCTGCTAAGAAAGCGGGTGATAATAATAACATACACACAAACTAAATGTTGCCTATTGTTTGTGGGCAGATAGAAAATATGTTGATATTGAAGGTAATTGGATATCATGTTTTTGTTCAGCAATGTGTCAGTGTTTGTTTCGAGTGTTTTTAAGTTCGGGCATATCAGTACAGATTTTCAATAATCCATGCATCTCTATCTCTCTTTATATGGGAGTGAAGATGACTTTTAAGAGATGATCACTGCATGGAACGCCACTGTTGTCAAAACGGCTGTAGCGTAAACATACAGTATAATTGCTATTATGAATAGTGTAGCGTGTCAGAGGGCTACACCTTCTTTTAGTAGTAAGTGCAGTCCTGTTGGGGACTAGTTTCTCATGCATGCTGGTGTACTAATATGCCGTATACAACAGGAGTTCTAGGGCACTGTGCATGTGATTGCATGAGGGTACCTGCTAAATTGAGTCCCTACCATGTGTTTATGTTGAAGTAGGGTGAACGTGTAGGTATAGATGTGCTACTGGCAGGGGGGTTGGACCTGCGCATTAGTCATGCATAGTGGGGATATGTGTTAGGGGTTTGCGTGCGGTTCAAGCCAGTTGGTGCCCTGTGTGGAGTGGCGCTGCTCTGGTGTGCCTCTTTGAATAAACCCTGCGCCTGTTTATGAATAAACATTCTTGTTTCATACCGAGACTGTGTCATCCCCTTGATTTGTTAAAATTTTTACACAAAGAGCTAAAGCACATGGAGACTTTCGGGTGATATTTACAGAATATTCTTACAGGTGTATATGGTTGCCTACCTTGCAAGCCAGTACACATCCAAATGTATTGTGTTTGTGCACTGCACATTGGGTGGATAAAACAAAAAAATATATGTATGTATCGTTGATATGCAATTTAAATAATGGTAAAAGTGTAAATATAGCTGTGTAACACAATCACATATTTAACATGGATGTTTAAACATTTAACACTGATTTCTGCATTACATCTTTTGTCAGTGTGGCCAAAATACAATCATTCTTTGGAGAACATATTGAAAATAACTGCAAATATCTGCTAAAATAGTAAGCACAGACTTGTAGTTTTGTATCAGCAGGGAGATTAATGCTTTCAATTTACAGCAGGAGGTCAGGTTTCTGTGTTCTCCTCTTGCAGGGAGCACTGGCTCTTCCACTTCCATTTTCTCTTGAATAACAAACACTGATTGGCTTGCAGTGCCTCTTGGGCTGTCTGCCCATTTTGGAAATCACACCCTAAACATGAGTCTCCTCGCTGTTCGCAGGTCCTGATATTTTAGATTTAATTCAACGAGAAGCTGTGCTGCGAGATTCCCTCCTGTGAATCTCCAACAACTTTTCACTTTGCTTTAAATTTTAGTCACAACATTTCTAAAAGTATATAACTGCACTAGTAGTTAGCTAATAGAACCATAATGGGGAAGATGGGCAAAGTGTTCATAACCTTCTCTCGTTTTTATGTCTAACCTCGTAAATCCCACTGTCAAACACCAATTGTATAAACATTAACATCCTCAACATTATCTCTTAACTAGAAATACTCATTACAAATCCAATTGGTATAGATCTACTAAATAGGCAGATATTCACTGAGAGTAACATGTTTTCCTAGTTCACACCACAATACTGTTCTTTTATTTGTATTTATTTGTAAAAACAACTATTTAACAGACATACTTTTAAGATGTTGCTTTGTACATATGTCTACCTTTATTACATACCTATTATCCAAACTACATTAAACACCACATACATTTAACATGCATACTTCTTACTTCTAATTTACATAAAATAAGCCTTACTGAAGTGACTACTGTTTGAAGTTGTGCTTACTGATGTAGAATGGGAAATCCTCCTAAATGATAAACTGCCTCTCTTGTGTATTTTTCTTAAAATGTCTTTAATAAATACATTTAACTTTTATCTTGTCGTTTGCCTAGTGTGTCATAGAGAATTCCAGCACATATTCACTGAATCATATAAAAGGACTTTTGGGGAATCCTAAATATGCATTCTACTGTGCCAGCTTTTTGTCTGCAAATCAGATGTGGTGAAGTAAAATCCAGTAAGCCATTAATCTTGGAATGTGACACTATGAAGTGCCACGTAACCTTTATGTATTTTGTTCTTCTCATTTATTATACATTTGGGAGACAGTCCAGAAGATCGTGAAACAATAATAACGTGTTTTAGCACCATCCCGAATGGTCCCATTAGCCTCCAAGTTCATGTTACTCTCACTGCAAGAGTGCCAACATAAAAAAAAAAATCTAAAAATAATGAGGCATATGTGTTTCAGTCCACCTACAGCAGTAATTAAATAGTGAAATAGCTAGAGAAAAATGCTATTTAATGTCATTGTATGCATCCTGTCGTGAAACATAGTAATAAAATGCAATCAGAGCAATGTATCATTGAACGTAAAGACGTCAAACAGGAGCATCCAAGAATGCATTTCATACAGGATAAAGCCAACATAGCTAGGCGAATGTACTGAATGAAAGTGTCATTTAATAAACTCGAATTAAGATATGTAATCTCGGCAAATATTACTAAATTCCACTTTCATGTTGCTTGTAAAGAAGTTTGAGATAATACTCACCATGAAAACTCACTATATGCAATACAAATATATTTTTCAAATGAATGTGTGAAAAAAATATGATATAAAGTAACAAAAAAATATTTGTATTTGTATTCTGAATATTATTGAGTCATTTTTAAAATAGGAGTCTCTTTTTGAAGCACGGCTTTTATTCATATATGCATTTCTTTTATAAACCCACACTCAAGCATTTTTCAAGAGCAGTTAGTTTCATTGTACCTTTGAGAGTTATAATTCTAAATCTTTTTAATTAGGTTTTTAATTAAATACTGGTTCGGAGTAAAAAATAGTAAACCTAGGGAGTTAAATAATTAAAGACTTGGAACATTAATTAGATAGTAATGATCGATAATGTGAAGGCTTAGTGATATATGTTAACAAAAGAAAAATAACAATAATAAAATGCACAGGAGAATATTTAGTAATTTGAAACAATGTTATTCTATGATTCATTAAGTTTAATCAATATTGTTCAACTATACTTTATATCAATGCTATTTTTACAGAGTGTGTCGAACACTAATTTAGCCTACATGAAGCTCTAGAGATTCCAGTTGATTGAGCCAAGTAAGAACAGGGAGAGTGTAAACGTTTGACCACCTTTCCATAGAAGCCAATGGGTTTAATTGTGTGTCACCATGTATTTTTGCTGATACATTCCTAACCATCTCCCATGGAAAATTTATATTGTTTGCACAGCATATAAAATTGAGTTTACTTAGTTTTTTTTACAATTATTACTATAATTATATTTTTGATTTTAATTATTATTATTACTGTATTATTATTATGTATTTCTTTGAAAACATCCTTACCTGTCATGACTTACTAACTATTTAATTACATTATATTTATAATAACTGTTAATTACAAAGAGGAATTAAAATGAGGTTTGGGATGAAAATCCAAAGACAGGGAAATTATCAGAAAAGGATTCAGGTCTGTCCTGCCTTCAGATGTTCATAGGGGCAATTGAGCATTAAGCATTTACTGGTCTCAAATTATTATTGACAACCTAAGATGTCAACACATCTCATAAATATGTAGGGCCAAGACTATAAATGGCCTTTAATTTTAGAATCAGTCAAATCAAAAACAATAATCTTTTTCATTCTCCTTTTAACTTTTTGATATAGTTGAGATCAGGTTACTTCGAAGGCCAGCACCTCAATTTTAACTTGCTGTTTTGCTTATTGATTTAAGTAGTTTATGCTTAGTCTGGTTATATGTTTAAGGTTATTATCATGCAAAACAGGCTATTCACCCACAAGTTTCTTTCCTAAGGGGAATCTATAAATGTACCTTGTATTTTGAATCAATGTGTTTTTAAATGTTTTACTAAAGGCAATATACAATATTATTGAAAACCCCTTCCTACTGTATGTTCCACCTTAAACTGTTTGGTCGAACAATTCCAATGTTTATCTGCTCATTACAATTGTTTTGTTTGACTAATCTTCACAGTATAGTACTCATTAGAGGTGTATTTGATGGTTTCCTTGTGCAATCAAAGGCTATAACTTTCCCTATACTACCAGGTTCTCAAAGTAGACTTGATTTTTCCTGTTAAAGTGGTAATATATGATTGGGAATTTAAATCAAATTCAAGCTGAATGTTGGAATATAAATAATTTGCTTTTCATTTGATCGATCAGTATGTTTTCTCTTTTGTAGTTGTTTTCCTTTTTTTCAATTTCCAGCTACTTTTGTTTGCATAGCTACCCATTAATTGTTATCTAAACAAATAGTTTCCCCTCACTGAACAACCTTAGAACAACCTTGTTTTGTCTCCTAATTTGTGTTAATTCATTGTACACTACTCTGTTATCATCTTTTCGTCTTTGCACATAGAACTTGTGTCTCATTGCAGGTCCTGAAAGCCTTCTAATTGAGCTTATATCTATAGTGTAGTTCAATACCAGTAAACTATATTCACTGTCATATTGTCTGTTGAAATCAATGATAAACCTTGAATATTATTCCTTTCTTAATAGGATTTTTGTAACATTTTTTGTGCCCATCATTTGTGTGAATATATATGCTACACATTATACTTTTGACCTTGGTGAAGCCATACACACACGTTTGCCTCAAATTTTGTGTAATTTTCCATAAGTATGTCTATGTTTCTTGGTTATTTTAACAATGCCCTGAAAGTTTGGACTGATATATCAACTGAGTGCTGAAATAGAGCTGCATTGATATACAATTATTCAATAAGAAGATATAATGTCAAGTGAATGTCCCCTTTTAAACCATAACATTCATCATTGCCTTGAAATATTGTTTGTATTGGTCTTTGCTGCACTTACATTAGTGGAGAGTGCAATTTCTTGTTGATAATTTAATAACGACAGGAAAAAATAACTGCTTCATAAGCAAATATATTTCATTAGTATATACTCACTGCACTGAACCTGAAAGTTCTACTAAGGCAAAAAAAAACAACAACCAAAAAAGTCATCTAAGTAATTAGGTTCTCATAAAAACATGAAAAAACAAGCTTGTTTGAATTCCCTGCACAATCTCACCCAGACTATTGCACACACTCTCTCTCTCACACACACAAACATCTTAACCACTGTCTTTATCACCCACTCTTACGTATTTGCATTGTCATAGGCAATACACTTCCTTGCAAAACTGTTTATTGGTACATAAGTTACATTGGTTCCTTAGAACATTATAACCCATGAAATATAAAATATTTTATTTATACTGTAATATAGTCCATGCACACGTATTAGCATATCTTACAATGCAATTGCAGGTTTTTATTTGTATAGAGAAACAACCATTTACATTTACAGTATTGTTCTCAATTTGTTTTTAACAATATGATCAATGTGGCAGCATGCATGAGATTCGGATCAAAGTTTTCATCCTAAATATTTTGACAAGGCAATATAGAAGATTATTAGTGTCTATAGTGTCTATGTTGGAGGCGTGAATGCTCAAGAATTGTCTACTATCTTTCTCCTAATGTTGTGAAAAATCATTGTATACAAAACAAAATGTATTACCTGGTAAATATGTTAAGACCCCTTAAGAGATAAAAAATACATTTTAAATTATATTGAATAGTTACATAACATATTTAAATGTTAGCTACTAAACCAAATAAACAACTTGATGTGCTCCTTTCCTTAATGGGTACATATTGCAAATGGTCATGACGTCACAATGATTTATGTATATTTATGAGGTTGAATGTCTGATGTATTGCCCCAGTGGTTATACTGTATGCCAAAATATTCTGCTCCAATATGGGTGTAAAACAGGAATCCTAAGTGATTTATTGTAAGGTGCCCTTAAGTGCTATTGCATTACCTGCCACCATTCATCTTCAGAAGGTGTTCAATCCTTCAGATAACATTAAAAAGGCAGAAGGTGGTATTTCCTGTGGGACATGGCGCATTCTTAATGAGATAATTCCCTTTGGTTCACACAGTCACATTATCTCTGTGATGAAGAACTATCGTGTGAATCACTGCTTTTTTCCCCCCTTACAAATATTACTTAGATATATGTGGGTATTTATACTTGAATGGGCAATTTTTGTAAAAGACAATGATACTATTATAATAAAGTGTTCATGCGTGTGTGTAAAATCCACACATTTGCTAATATTCCTAGAGCTTCTTTAGAATTTGTACAACCTTTGTGGTACTAAATTTGGTCTGTGTCGCATAGGTCGGTGAGACTGTAACAACACTAAGGCTTCTTGAATACTACTGTGGGTTAAACCAAATCAAAACTTTGACCTACCTATGAATCACAAATTCTGTACCATATCATAACTGAATCATTCTTCTGATATGCTGTCTGCAAGGGAGATCTGATTGGGTCACCATGTGGAATCTATTTTTTGTATTTATTTTAGCATATTAGCATAATGTCAATTTCTTGAATTAAGTTGAAACCCAAGATTTCACCAAATAGGCAGCATACTGTAAATAAATAGACAGGCATAGTGCAGATTTACCCATTAGACAGTGGTTCTTGTTTTGATGTTTCAATTACTACAGTAAACATAGCTTTCTTTTTTTTTTTCACCTCACAGCTATTTGTCCCTACAGTAATTTTCCTCTCCACAGCATGGAGTGAAGAAGTATGTTTTTTGTATGTTTTTTATGTAGTTCATATCCCAGAGAATAGCCATTTGAAATACTTGGGTGGTGTTTAAGAATATTTTGTATTTGTATGTTCTTTTAGACGGTGCAGATTGTTGACAGAATATTTTTGTACATAAATATTACAGGAATTAAACTTATGACTTGATGTCTATGCCACTATAAATAAAGCATTAATTCTGAAGCGATCCAAGTGGGCCTTCATTTAATCATTCACAATTACAATTAATGATGTGTATAGGTTGTGCTAGACTAAGAATTTAATAAATATTTGTGTATAACTATAAGATCTGAAGTTTCAGAATACTGTCTTATATCTTTTTCATTATAAGGGCTAATTAGGTAATTAGAATAATTTGCATAATATAACATTTGAATGGTTTTGGATACAGCAAACATTGATGCAGAACAATCTGTAGTAACTAACATGGAATTTATTATCTACCAACAAAGGTAATCTTAGGGTTCTGCTTGAAAGTGCAGATCTACTCATGTTATGATTTTTTTTTAATACAGAGAAAGTAACAATTTTTCTGCATTTGCCAAATGTTTCATTGCTCAAAGTATAGCCCATTGTGTGTGTTATATAGTGAATTATTTTTAAAAGACTAGTTTGCTACAATAAGGCACAAAAAGTAATACCATACAAAAATAATCTAGAAGAAAAAAAACAGATCCAGAGTAGGAATTATGAAAGAACATTTTAAATGCAGTTTAATTTGAGAGCAGGATATCTTAATAAATCCTATCGACTTTTTGGCCTGTTCTACGTAGATGTTGTGGAACAATATCCATGCAACTATGTGGAAGTTGTTGGCAATCAGCTAACTGGGTCAAAAAATAATCAATTGGTAATCTGTTTTATCAATACAGTCAATCAATACTCAGCCACTATAGCTAATCTGTGGTTACTAACTGATTAGGTCCTACATTATCTTATTAAAACACAAGGCTTTGCTTGTCTCTGCAACAAATGATGAATGAATCAAATCAGATTGCAGAATCTCTGCAGTTTATTTTATTTATATTTTTTATTTGATCTTTACCTATGAAAACCTTTTTCCCAGTAACACCCCCCTCCCCCCCAATGTTGTATTAGACTCGTACAAAATGACAAATTGTCAAGCTCTTCTCAGATGCTCCGTATAAATATTTGGGGAAATATAAAGCGAACAGCAAACTCCATAACTACATTCCAGGATTTGCAGGATTTGTAGGTCCCTTTAAAATTCTCAAACAAATAAACAAATACATGGTTTATTTAAATAACTGACAGCTCTGGTGGAATACAAAAGATAAGGCAATATAGAGCTCAAGCACCAGTTTTGTCCACCTCTGCCATATAACATGACAGGACAATTATCTGTGAATGTTTTTCCAAATCATCACGAGACTCTTCATACAAAATCAAACACGTATTTTTGTATAAACAACAATTTGAAGAGCCCAGAATACTCAACAGGAACTCTGATTTCTATCTTAAGTTCATACCTGCCAAAATGGAATGTTTTATGTATTTCTTAAGGCAGTTATTTCAAGTCACCTTCAAAACAGTCAAAGTATCTGATGAAACTGAACAAAAGCAAAACAGCTGAGATGCATAAAGTTCCAATTGCTGGAAGTGGTACAGCAGACTACTTTTTACCCAAGGTATTAAGCAGTGAGGGACAATTAATGACATTAATTATTGTGTGAAATGTATATTGTTTCTATAAAGTGCATATTTAAAGGCTGCAAACTGCAGTTCAAATAGTCAACAGAATTTATCAGTAACTGTAACTAGTTTTTTTTTTCTAGTGCAAACTGTAACTAGCTTTAGATGCTATCTAAATTGAAAGTTTGACAGCCTAATCTAGTGGTTTATGATATTTTCAAAATTAATCTCTTTCATATTCTGCTGTTCTGAAAATATATTTTTATCCACTACATGTGGCTTATGAATCCGTTAAACTGTTTTTAGGAGAATAAAAGTATTGTTATTGTTTTGTACCTGATGTCAGTTGTTCATGCTGGTCATCTGGGAGTCTAGTTGTCCGAACCTGCATGAGGGAAATCAAAAATCACCATTAAATCACGAGGGTGGTGTAGTCACAAGGAAATTCGAAATCTGGTTTCATGAAGGGGTTATTCTGGGGTTTCTCACCTGTCTCCAGGGGACCCCTGCTCCCCCTTCACACAAGGAATGAATTTCATACTTTGCCGTCTTTTCTCAAGCATTTTGTCCAAATGTGCAAGCACTAAATGGACAAAAATACAACAAGACACTCCTGTGATTAATTGTATTATAATCTATATGAATGCTTAGCCTTTCTAGGTAATACTTTAATATCTGGACAGAGATACCATTACCTGGCAGCAAAATGACTATTGATCAGGACATAAAAGCTTCAAGCCCCCATAGCTTAAATTATCTCAGGTCACATATGAACAACTTTCAATCCATTTGCAATTTATAACAGCTAAAGCAAGTAACTTGTTCCCTTACAATGACATTGTCACTGAATGGAGTTTACTGTCTGATCATGTTTTCTCATGACACAGCTATAATGCAAATGTCTTCCTGTGCCTTTCAATTTACATAGCAAATAAATATTTTCTCAACACAATAAAGCATGCAATATTAGTGATGTAACTAAAAGGTTCACTGGGAATTATGGAGCCAAAGGTGCAATCTAAGACTTCATAAGCCAGGAAAAAAAGTATAAACTGCAAGAACAAAAACAGTGCACATCTTTTGACCAAGCAATTATTTTTCAATGCCGAATTATACAATGTGCAAAAAAGCACTTTTATAGCTCATTAAGATATCCGTTAAGCCTTTTTTTTTTTCAACCAATAACATAGGCAAGTCAAACACAACCTATCACAATGAGTCGCACATCGGTCAGTCAAGGACTTTGACAAATATGGAATTATGGATGATACAAAAATAAATAAATTACTAATTAAGTTTTCAAAGTAGTCATGCTTCAAAGTGTTTTTACTCTTTTTGGTACAATAGCTTATTGTAAACCATTTTCATTTCCTAACTATACAATATCTTATGCATATTACTTCTCTAAAGGAAAAGGTATTGTATTTTGTAAATTCACCACCAAGAGCCTCAATAGCAGCTATGGCCACATTTATCAAATAATCCATAAACATGTTCATAAGAACATTAATTCATGATTGTTTAATAATATAGAATGTATTTTTTTCAATGCAATAATTATATATATATATATATACACTCACCTAAAGGATTATTAGGAACACCTGTTCAATTTCTCATTAATGCAATTATCTAACCAACCAATCACATGGCAATTGCTTCAATGCATTTAGGGGTGTGGTCCTGGTCAAGACAATCTCCTGAACTCCAAACTGAATGGCTGAATGGGAAAGAAAGGTGATTTAAGCAATTTTGAGCGTGGCATGGTTGTTGGTGCCAGACGGGCCGGTCTGAGTATTTCACAATCTGCTCACTTACTGGGATTTTCACGCACAACCATTTCTAGGGTTTACAAAGAATGGTGTGAAAAGGGAAAAACATCCAGTATGCGGCAGTCCTGTGGGCGAAAATGCCTTGTTGATGCTAGAGGTCAGAGGAGAATGGGCCGACTGATTCAAGCTGATAGAAGAGCAACTTTGACTGAAATAACCACTCGTTACAACCGAGGTATGCAGCAAAGCATTTGTGAAGCCACAACACGTACAACCTTGAGGCGGATGGGCTACAACAGCAGAAGACCCCACCGGGTACCACTCATCTCCACTACAAATAGGAAAAAGAGGCTACAATTTGCACAAGCTCACCAAAATTGGACAGTTGAAGACTGGAAAAATGTTGCCTGGTCTGATGAGTCTCGATTTCTGTTGAGACATTCAGATGGTAGAGTCAGAATTTGGCGTAAACAGAATGAGAACATGGATCCATCATGCCTTGTTACCACTGTGCAGGCTGGTGGTGGTGGTGTAATGGTGTGGGGGATGTTTTCTTGGCACACTTTAGGCCCCTTAGTGCCAATTGGGCATTGTTTAAATGCCACGGCCTACCTGAGCATTGTTTCTGACCATGTCCATCCCTTTATGACCACCATGTACCCATCCTCTGATGGCTACTTCCAGCAGGATAATGCACCATGTCACAAAGGTCGAATCATTTCAAATTGGTTTCTTGAACATGACAATGAGTTCACTGTACTAAACTGGCCCCCACAGTCACCAGATCTCAACCCAATAGAGCATCTTTGGGATGTGGTGGAACGGGAGCTTCGTGCCCTGGATGTGCATCCCACAAATCTCCATCAACTGCAAGATGCTATCCTATCAATATGGGCCAACATTTCTAAAGAATGCTTTCAGCACCTTGTTGAATCAATGCCACGTACAATTAAGGCAGTTCTGAAGGCGAAAGGGGGTCAAACACAGTATTAGTATGGTGTTCCTAATAATCCTTTAGGTGAGTGTATATATATATATATATATATATATATATATATATATATATATATATATATATATATATATAACGTAAGTTTAATACAATCAATCTCAAAAAATGGTAGGGCATAGGAAGATGAAGTAATATAAAGTTGTTGAAGGAACCATGAAGATGCAAATCCATTAGTTATTCATGGTTTTCATTATGGGGTGCTGTGCTTGCTGCTGCTTATTTATTAACTACAGAACTAAATGACTATGTAATCCAATCACTCACAAAGCATTTAAGCGACATTAAGCTGTGCAGAGAGGTGAACTGGTCGAGTGTTTTACAGTAAAGGGAGCAATGCTGAGGCAGTTCCCAGTGAAAACCATAGAGTACATAGCATCCACAATGGGTCATGTTCAAGAGTTGCTGTTCACAACTTAATAAAAAAAAAATGAAGAGACAGTTTGCACTTATGGTAAACCTCATAGTGTCAGATACCAACACTAAAGGAAGTTATCTCTGAGATCAAAAGCATGTGCTGTCGCCAGCCACCTACATTTACCCAATTCACCCTCTTTAAGGATCTTTTCCATATTAAGGATGCTGATACTGACACATGAATTTGCTTTGGGGATTAATAAAGTAAAATCTATCTACCTATCTATGTATCATGTTCAAGGCACAGATAGTCTTCCTTTGCATGTAGTCAATAGAGTCCAAGACTTCCAAGACTAAGCTCTTGGAAGTCCTACAACCATACCTGTGGGAGTGGGAACAATTGACTTTGTGTGGCTTAGGGTTAAATCAATATTTTTCCCACTTTGATTTAGGCAACCTACTCAATACTTTGATGAGGCAAGATCATTTTGATTGTGAAATTATTATTATTATTTTTTTAATGAAATGTCTTGGATAGATAAGTATTCACCACCCTGAGTCAATACTTGGTAGAATTACCTTTGGCAGCAATTACAGCTGTAAGTCTTTTTGGAGTCAGTACCAGGTTTGCAATCCAGATCTGGATTGTGCAATATTTGCCCATCCTTCTTGGAAAAATTGATCAAGCTCTGTTACATTGGATGGGAATCATTGGTGAGCAGCAATTTTAAAGTCTTGCCACAGATTCACAATCAAATTGAAGTCTGGGCTTTGACTGGGCCATTGAAGGACTTTCACTTTCTTGTATTAAGTCATTCCAGTGTCGCTTTGGCTGTGTGCTTGGGATCATTATCCTGATGAAAGGTGAATCTCATTCCATGCAGAGCAAAGCAGGTTTTCCTCAAGGATTTGCCTGTATTTACCTCTATCAATTTCACCCTCTACCCTGACAAGCTTCCCAGTTCATGCTGATGGAAAGCATCCCCATATCATGATGCTGCCACCACTATGCTTTACAGCATGGTGTTGCCTGGGTGATTTGCTGTTTTTATTTAATTGGACCACATCTTTTCAGAGTTTCCCACATGCCTCTTTGCAAATTCCAAGTGGGTTTCTGCTACTTGCTACTGTTTAACATGGTCCAGATTTGTGGAGAACCTGAGTTATTGTTGGCACATGGACAGTTTCTCCAATCTCAGCCATGGAACATTGTAGGTCTTTCCCCTTAGTCATCATTGGCCTCTTTGTGGCTTTTCTGACAAATGCCTTTCTTACCCAGCTGCTCAGTTTGGGAGGATGGCTTGCTCTGAGCAGGTTCTGAGTGGTGCCATATACCTTATACTTCTTAATGATTGACTGTTATGAAAGCTCCTTGGTCTTCATGGTAGTATCTTTTCTTTTAATGCACTAACCAACTATGGAACCTTAGTATGAATTCATACAAACCACTTTTATTGCACACAGATACAACTTATTGTATGAATTCTGAAGACCCTTGTTTGCACCTAAGCTTATGTAGAAGTATCATAGTGAATTGGAGGATGAGAATTTGGAGGACCAAAACTTTATGAATGCTGCAGTCCCCTGCAGTTTCAGTATTAGAAAGTTCTGCACATGCTTGTTCTGCATCCATGGCTCCCCTCTGCAAATGTCACAAAGTACATTTTCAAAGCAAAACAATTGCATTTTCATGATATTTTAAATTAAATCACATGATATAAAGGGAAAACTACGGCATTTAAATCCGTGGTAATGTGGGAATTCAGCATTGTTTATATTGTAGTATTTGATGTCTGTGGCAACCCTAGTGTGGGTAGGACTGCATTCAGTGTGAAACTGTCTGGGTGTTGCATACTGTGATCTGCCACAAAGTCTGCAGAGGTCAATCTTGACTGCAAGTTATTACAGGATAAATCAGTGCCATTTCCAGTTAGTTGGAATTGGGTTGACTGATGACCAACTATGTGACAGTTTTGCAGTTGCACACTTTCAATCCTTCTGGTCTAGAGAATATTAGCTGACCACTATCGACCACAAAATAAATGACTGACTGCTTGTCCTGAACCCATTGTTTGAATACCTCATGTGAAAATTCAAGTATTTCACTGTTTGAACATTCATGTTTTTCCCCTAACATTTAAAGCAGATATTATATGAAAAATACAATCCTTAGTGCATGTCTTTTCAACCCACACGTACATCCCATTCCTGTGTCATTTTGAAGTTATGTTAGGAAATCACATAGCCCCTACTTTCTGTTAGCACTGTTCACAATGATCTGACTTTGCAGTACTGCTGTCATGTGCCTAAATTAGCTTTTAAAATATTTAAATCAAGAAAAAAATGAAGGTCTCTTCCACACAGGTCACTAATATTTAACATTATGAATCTGTCTGAACTGAAGATCATATCCTGCATTATGCATCTCTCAGCTAATTAATATTATTCATGTTGAATTCACACCTCTGTAGGTTTGAGGTTATGCAGATAGGACTTTCTGTAACCTTGTATTGGTATGCATCGCAATGTAGGTACATTTCACCAGGCTATGAGAAATTAATGAGGCACAATAAAAATCATTACCAGCAGAGACCAATAAGAAAGGGCTGTCAGTTTGTATTGTTGTAAATCAGAAATGATCCTATTAACTTAACAGGGAAAACCTTAGACTAGGATATTTTACTCTCATTGTATGATTCATTACCTGCAGCATAACCCACCCAGTTATACTCTAATTAATTCAAACAGTTGACAAGAAAAACACCCGTTTCCATATCTGCAGAAATGTGATGATTAGAAATGACTATGATCCATTAGTTTGGCTTCATTCCAAGGGCTATGTAAGTATTTATTTTGTTTTTAGTTATTAGGTTACAAATAATCCGTTAAATGTTATTTGATTACAGCTTTATTTCTTAACAACTTGGTAATACATACATTTACAAATATGTATTTTACTTTCAGCTCTTAGTTCTTATGTTTTAACAGTTAGTAGATACTATTCAAAAACATGTAATAAATATGTTTATTACTGTTAATACTGTAAAAGTTTTGCAGATAATAAATATGCAATAAAACTTGATCAGTGCTAACAAATAATATAAACTAACAAACTATGCTGATTTTAGTATAATAAATAATACAAATGCATACATGATTAAATAAATGAACTCAATGGTCTTTCATATTGATAATATTTATATTTTCACTAGAAGAACCATATGCCTTAAATTAGTTTGTCAAGTATTTAACTTGAAAACATCTTGGCATCATATTTTCACTGCTTGAGTGTACCATATTGTTGCACATATTAGTGTAGCATGAAGGCAGGTTTACATAAAAACAAACTGTATTGAAAATTAACCATTAGCCATTTTGTATCTTGGGGGTCACACTTCTTTTGAATAGGATGGCAGGTCACTGTAAGAAATCACTATAATGCACATAATGGACACATTTCTAGTTCTCTCTCATTTGCAAGCACCCAACATTCACCTAACTCAGTCTAACTGGTTCCTATTAATGACAAAAAGGTTTATTAGTCTTGTCTCATATAATTATACATATAACTTTTGTAAGAAAATTTTACTCTTCAAAGAGAAATAGCTTTAAATGTTCACTAAAATATTCTCTTATATGTATTTCTCATATGTAAAGGACTGTGTGTGAATTGGATCCTTATAATTGCTAACCAAAAGTTCATTATAAGGCTTGGCATTTGGATAAAGGCCACAAGAGGTTTCAATCAGAAAAAGCTGGGGTTTTCTCAGGTTAAAACTGCAAACAGATTAAATACTCCAGACTGACGTCAACAGTATTAAAGAGACCAAATCTTATATAAGTAAATTACATAGTGGTTAAAAAAAGACTCACATCAATCCATGAGAGACGGGTTTTAAAAACTTCTATAAATAAGATCCTGTAGAAAAATATATTCAGAGCTCACATGTGAGTAGATTTTAACAACCCAAACAGCTCTTAAGTGTCAAAGGTAGGTTAGATACATAATCTCCCAATTGACTAAAACAGCCTAGGATTAGGGAAAATAATAAAATACCTCAACTTGTAATTTATTATTTCAAATATTTGGTGACTAAGTGAGAACGTAAAAATATTATGAAAATATATACTCCTACAAGCAAATACCAGCTAACACAATGTGTCAGTTTGCTGCTCTATTTAACACAAAGCCCAGCTAAATACAACATGCCAACCTGGCCAAAAGAGTATAAGAGCTGGATCAGTGTATGCTGCAGAAAGGTGCTTGAGTAAGAATAAAGCAATTATTAGGCCTGTATATGACACATTAATCCTACCTAATCCTCACTTCTTGATGAAGGCTGTAGGTGTTCTGGTGATGCAGAGCTGGGATAGCGTTTTATCCTTGTTGACAGGGGACTTATTATATGAGGCTGTACGTAATCGGTGGGGACGGACAACCTGTCCTTGTGTGAGTGTTGGGCACATTCTGGTCCTAAAGCATCCACAAACATGGCAGGAAATGTTTTGAAACCATCTCTGAATATGATTCTTAATTCCATGCCTGAATCAGGTTGCCCTTCTCAGCTGGCCTCCCCAGTTTATTTCAACTTGAATATCTATCGCTAATTGGAAATAAAAGCCTTAGGAAACACAAGCTTTCTTCAAAGACAGAACTACAAACAAGTTAATGGAGGACTGGAATGAGATTGGATTGGCCATCTCAAAGCAAACTGTGGGCATTGTGGCCTGAAGAGTCTCATTGGTAATTTAACCCCTTAAGTGCTATGCCATGTAGTGTATATCCTAGAAATGCATTCCTGAAGTGATCGGGGGAACATGCCGTGCATCCTGTCTTGTTTAATGCAGGCTTTGAGTCATTATTAAATAAAACACATTTTAGGCATGTGAAGGAGGGTTTAATCTCCAAAAATGTATGAACATTGCATTGGTCGAGTCCATCAAATAATATGGGACATATGTGGTAGTTTGACTATATCATCTTTCACCAGCACCTTTATTTAATACAGACATGGTAAAATAGACAAGTGCAAAGAGCAAATACAAAAACCCAAACTCATGAAGGTTATGGCATATATAGGTGGAAATTGGACACGTACTTGGGCAACACAGAAATGTATAGATGACACATTGGGCACAATTTACTAGGTTAAATAGATGTTACATTGAATTTTGGTTTCTGACCCTAAATGTATCATATGATAAAGGCAATGTGATGCGACTTATAGTACTGTGCACAAGTTTTAGGCAGGTGTGAAAAAATACTGTAAAGTAAGAATGCTTTCAAAAATAGTCATGTTAATAGATTATATTTATCAATTAACTAAATGCAAAGTGAGTGAACAGAAGAAAAATCTAAATCAGATCAATATTTGGTGTGACCACCCTTTGCCTTCAAAACTTGTCTTTTAATCCAAATGGACTATTCCATGAAAGTTGTATTACTCTTCTACATTGAAAAATTATTTCCATAGTAACTACATTATAATAAAATAGTTTCCTCCTACAGAACTCCAAGGTAATAACAATCATTTATATTTAAGTTAAAGCTGTAATATTAGATGAATGTAATTTAGCTGACATTATGAAAGTTCTGCACAGAAAATAAAATCAGAAATAATCTGAAATCGATTTGGATGTGCATGATTGCGTGGGCATTATTTCCAAACATCCAGATTTTAAAATTACTATATGCTTTTCCTTTTACTGCAAATTCTACATTTCTCTTGGTAGCTCATATAGCATCATTTTAATTGGTTGAATATGCTTATTTTTGCTTATTATATACCAATATAATGACTTTATTTTTTAGTTGTTATTCTGAAGAAATGTTGTGAAGAATATTAATGTTGCACATCAACTTTTAACTAAATTATTTTAAATTAGAATACTATATTATAAATAAGGCTTAGAATAGAATATTGTAACTATCAAGCAAACTGTAATGCACAGCCAGTTCTTAAAATACAGGGAGGTACTGTAGATGCATTCCTGAAAATGACTGTGCTAGTTGAAACCCTGTCAAACTAAACCCATTTCTCCATAGGAATACACGTTATAAATGCAAATGTGTTCAAATGGAAGCCAGCAAGACATAAATAATGCTAAATAAGTGTAGGAAATTAAAAAACTAAACATATGAGACTTGTACATAATTCTAAACAAATGATGTAAGATCATTTATCTTAAAGAAATACTTCAGTAATCTATTTCCAAAATGGTGAGAGAGAATGCAGGGAGTGACTTTAAATTATTCTTGGTTTATTCTCAGTGAAGGGCAGGGTCTTCGATATTGGTGTCAGCACACTCCCACTCACTGCCAAACTGTGTTGTTCTGAAACCTTGACCGTGCAAAGTGAATTTGTCCCTTAATTATTTTACTGTGTTGTTCTGAAACTGTGGTAAATGAAACCGTGTTTAGCGCGATCTCCCTCTCCTATTTCCTTTTGATCTAGTGGTAAAGTGTGTAGGGTTAGGACTGAAATTAAAAACAAAAAGGACAAAAATTCAAATTCTTGATATTTGACATAGGATTCTCCCCTCTACATAACGCAGGTCATCAGAGAATTATTGTGCTGTTCATCTGTGGTTGTTGAATGGGATGAAGTTTTGAGCTGGTCTAGGCCTCCTTAAAATTGATACAAACAGCAATGTCTTTTGCTGGAGCTCCTGTCCATAATCCAAGGTTTAAGGATTCATTTATTATACCGGCTTTGGGAATTATTCTTTCTACATTTAATCAGTTTAACTCACATGAGACCAACTGACTGACAGATTACATTTTCTGAAGGTTAAAATAGACTAAAGCAGAGAAAAAGTGCATCCACTAGAGTTAACATGCAGACTCTTCCTTAATTGAACACACACTGAAGCATTAATACTGATATTTGTTATGCTGCTGAGGAAATGTTAGTGATAAAAAACATTATCCTGATACATATTGTGCATGCAATTACTTATAAATTGCTTACGCTTACTCTGGTACTACAATATTTGTTCTGATCTAAACTGCAATAAAACAACAACCTAAAACGCACTTTATGATGACTCGACAAAAGTTATTGTTTCACAGGATTCAATATTCTCAAATAATAACAGACACATTATATGCCTCTAAAGCCCAATTTGCATGGCACTAAAAATCAGGTTGTCCTCAAAGTTGGTCAAAAGTCATTCTGGTAACCTCTGTGGAATAGTTTACATTAAGTATGGCCTGCACGTGTTTAATTAAATGTAACATTTGTCATATAAGCTGCTTTTGAATGTGATCTATAAGCAATGAGCCAGATTTAAATAACTCACAGGATGATAACAGTAACAGCTGAAAAAGAAAACAGTGAAGATCGAAGCACTAATTGCGATAGAGAGAGCCTTTGGATTTGGCTATCTTCTTTTTTGAAGCATACCAGTTTCTTCGCAAAATCAAATAAATATTTGCACTCTTGCTTCCCAAGTATAGCTATGAATGCTTTCAAATTCTTTGTTGAAAATATTATGATTTCTGAATGTTTACCCTTTCCTCAGCAGCAGCATTAATGGGGTGAATAACCCTAAAATAATCTTATTAATTCTAACTTCACACTGACATGTCAATTCCTACAAGATGATTATGAAATCTTACAAGAGCTCCAGATCCTCTGTGAAACCATCGGAGAACCTCTGATGTTTTCTTGCATTTCACTAATATGCTTTAATTCATTAGTACCATTGTGACACTACTGGCAAGGAATATTTTTCATATTTATCTCTTGTAACGGGTTGGGGGACCCGTCGCAAGAAAGGGCTGTATGTAGGCGGGGTCTGGTCTTGAAACACACAGTAGGAAGGCAGGCAAAGGGTACAAAACAGGCTTGCTGTTGTTTTATTGCTTTCCTAAATGGCAGGCACAGTGTCAAAAAGCAAAACAAAACTTAGCTCTGTCCGAGCACTAACTAAACGTAAACAATCCCCAACTACAAAACAAACAATAACAATAACAGTAAATGCCCGGGTCGGGAGAGCCGAACACCGGGCAAACAGAAGCATGACAGGGGCAGTCCGTAATCAAATTTCATTACCAGTGGGAGGTTGTCAGACAGTCCGGGGTTTAAGAGGGAGAATGGTCCAGGTCCAGAAAAAGGGTCGTAAGCCAGTGAATCCGTCAACTGTGACCTTATCCCTTCTTTCTCCGGCCCTGGCCCTGGCCCTGGCCCTGGCCCTGGCCCTGGCCCTGGCCCTGGCCCTGGCCCTGGCCCTGGCCCTGGCCCTGGCCCTGGCCCTGGCCCTCCTGTGCACCTTGCTACCCCAGTCAAGCATGCACACACTGGTTCGCTTCCTTCTTCCTTTTATAGGGGAAGTGGTGGGCGGGGCTATGGCCATCAGGAGCCCTGCTGGCTTCTGGGGTTTGGAGTCTTGGAGGAGGGGTTTTGTAGTCTCCTCCACTGAAAGACCCGCCCTGACCCCAGCCTTGCCTCTGACACTGCCACACTCTATATATTTGCTTATTTTAATTGCAAAGGTTGCCTCACATATTGTAGGAGACCTCAGTAACCACTATAATGAATCACGGCAGTTAAACATCTATGTGACCAAAGCCACATCTTTGGCCCTGCCAGTGGCAACACAGGTTCTCATGGCTGAGGTAAATGACCACAGAGAAGAGCAGGGTGAATCTCAATTATACATGAGTTTGAAGGACTATCCACAGAATAAACAACCAACTTTGAATGGACACAAGCTCTTCATATGAAAATGTTCATTATCTAACTCTGATTCTTTATTAAACAATCCCAGCTGAATAAGTCAGATATGATACAACCTGTGTGTTCCCAGACCAGGCAACCTGGGGCACAAAGATGTTACATACATACCTCGGTTTTCAGTCTGTAATGTGAAGTACATTAAAAGACAAATCTGGTACTAAATGTATGTTCCCTCACCATTATTTCAAAAAGAAAAATAAAGTAAAGTAGTAAACTGAAATATTAAATAATCAATCATGAGGCACTTACAAATTACAGTTTTATTGTATTTTGTCATGGGACACAATGGTCAGGTTTGAATAAGAATGCAAAAACATTGTTACTGGGGAAGCTTGTGAAATGTCAATCTGTTAAATTTGGAGTATCCTCTCCTGTATTACTTACTGAAAATATAAATAATTCAGTGAAATCACAGGATAAACAGGTACATTTGAGTGAGGCTGAGAAAAAGTAATAAACAGGTGAAAAAATAAAATAAAAACATGTTTATAAATTGAAATAAATAAACAAATAAATAGATAGATAAAGCTAAAGCAGATTAGTCATGTGCCTGGGAATTCAGAGGAGTGACTGTAGCCTGAACTCAATTTCTGGGACAAAATAATTAACTTCTTTGTTGCCAGGGGACAAGCACAGTATGATTTTCAATTAGTTGATTGGATGAGATTTCTAGGACTAAATCTGGTGTTCTCATTTGTTTTGGTTCTTTTTGGACAACAAGATTGGTTTTAGCTATGATGTTAGTGAGTGCCATTAGTCATGTCTGCATTGCAAGTGTATGCATATTTAGAATAGTGAACTGTACTTTGGAAGAAAACACTAAGTTCAACAAACAAGTAAAAAACGTAATTGTATTTGTTGAACCTCAAAGCAAATGCCATGGATTAACATGATAAAATAACATAACTCAACATCAATGGTGCTCCATAATTACAAAGCATTGATGTAGAAAATGTAATTAATATATAATTAGAATATTTATATTAAAAATACATATCATTCAAATATAATTAAGTATGGTATCTGAATGAAAAACAACATACTAGAAAATAAAAAGACACTATAGGTCACGGATTATATGGTATCCCTTCTAATTTTATCATGGCTTGTGACATATTTGAAACATCTCTAAGGCAGAGAACAGCTGATTCTGCTTCAATAAGCAGCACTTGTCTGCTCATCTGACATTTCTGTTCATTTTAGGAGGGCATTTTTCAAAGTCATTGAAAAGCATTACATATTTATTTTTTCAGTGCAGTGTAGTCAAATTCTGTAGCATTAGCAGTGTACAGATAATCCTCAGATGTTAAAATCTTGTTGGTTGCAAAAACAGAATGCATTTATTGGAAACATTTTAGGGAAATCACTGTTTCGCCCATGCAGTTCTCCCAGTGCACATAAATGGTTATTTTTGAAGGCTGGCAACCAATTATATATTGTGGTGTGAAATTATATGAATAGGGTATAATGTGTTATCTGTATGGTCCATTCAATTTAAATACATTTCCATGCTAAAACAGCAATCTTTAAATGAATATTGTAGTTTACCATAAGTCTATATAGACAAAGAAAAGCATTAGCAACAGAGTTCTAAAAACAATGGTTGGTGTCGCCTCATTTCCCACAAAAAAAAATGTAACTGCTCTTGGTTTGTGGTTTGATAAACACATTTACATATCAAATTATGCTAAAGTCATTTGATGAAACTAGTTGTTATAATTTGCAATTACTTTTGTAGATTTGTTACAGTTGTATCCAAGGGCAGGTACAATGACATAATTTCCAGTAGGTCTTTTCTGGACAACTCTTAAATTGACATACTCTGGCCTGTCCTTTTCATGGAATTGGCAAAGTCAGTCGGTCCCTTCAGTCATCTTTATTACTGTGCATTCTTTAGAGCTTGGAGTATTTCTCTTTGAGCTCTGCAGTATGAAGAATGGACATATTGCTGTCATACTAGCATAAATTGTGAAAACAATGTATTTATTTGTTTTTAGTATTGTGTTTGACTGCTTGATTTGGAATTAAAATGGTCTTTTAATTATACGCATGACCTGAGTCTGAATGTTAAACTTATGCAGGATTGCATTTCACAGTCTCCACAGATACATGCTCCACAGATACATGCTTTATATATATATATATATATATATATATATATATACAGTTTAATGTGAGCATCTCATTATCAATCAAATGTATGTGCAATACAATGTATGCTAGTGGCAAACCAGAGGAAAATATATTTATTTTGTGAAGATTCATTAAACATGAGAAATTAATGCAAAAGTGCAGAACATGAATAGGACATGCTAAGGTTTGTGCTGCTCCAGAATATGGTGCTGTTTTAAATGTAATACTGGGAAAGTTTTTATCACACAGTAAAAAAATACATGCATACCTTGCAAATATAGCTTCACTTTGGTGGAAGGATAACAAGGTGAAAAATATAAGATGTCCTACAAAGACTGATATTTACTGTTTGTCAGCAATTCCCTTCACTAAAGTATTTTATGACTTGTTATAAACCATATTGACACTCTTCCTGCAGTCTGGTATATATGATGCAGGTTTATTTGTACAATGTAAAGTAGCAAGGATGTTCACAGAAACTATATTCAGTCATATTCTACTATGTAATACAATGCTTTGGCATCAATGAGTAATAACCAAACACTACCATATAACACTTCAATTTAAAATGTCAAATGTTCCAAACTTTGGAACATAGTAAATAAGTCGGTAAGACGGTATTTTAAGTGTCCATTATAAATAATCTATTAACATGTTATTAATTATGTTACTAATTATTATTACAAATTATCAATATAGTTAGACATTTTTATTTAAACTTTTTTGCTATATTTAATAAAATACTTAATAAAAGGTATTCTAACGTGATATTTTCACGCCAACATCAATCTATTATCACAATCTTCCATGCCCTTTATTTGCTGCTATTAAACATCTTATAATGCTATTTAATTACATATACTATAAGACTGCATTAGATGTTATAGCTCTACCAATAAGGTAAGCTTATATGTACCATTTATAAATAAATTTTACTGATATATCTCTGAATTGTGATATGTTCTATTCTATGAAATAATATATCATTGTGTTCTATTTGTTTCTTATTACATTGCCAGGTATTCTGAAGCATTGCTCAATTCTCCTCTTTTGTAGCCATCTAATTAATTTTAAGGTCATGTTGGTGGATACTTTATTTTCAATATTTTTAGAGGCTTCTCTAGTGTCAATTTCCACCAAGATATGTCAATTCCCTGAAAAACGGAAAAGACAAAATTAAGAGAACTTCCAACTGGACAAGTCCATTTAAATTTCATTCTGGTATTGTGATTGAAAAAGTAATTTCAACGTTAAACACACACACATACATACACTCACCTAAAGGATTATTAGGAACACCATACTAATACTGTGTTTGACCCCCTTTCGCCTTCAGAACTGCCTTAATTCTACGTGGCATTGATTCAACAAGGTGCTGAAAGCATTCTTTAGAAATGTTGGCCCATATTGATAGGATAGCATCTTGCAGTTGATGGAGATTTGTGGGATGCACATCCAGGGCACGAAGCTCCCGTTCCACCACATCCCAAAGATGCTCTATTGGGTTGAGATCTGGTGACTGTGGGGGCCAGTTTAGTACAGTGAACTCATTGTCATGTTCAAGAAACCAATTTGAAATGATTCGACCTTTGTGACATGGTGCATTATCCTGCTGGAAGTAGCCATCAGAGGATGGGTACATGGTGGTCATAAAGGGATGGACATGGTCAGAAACAATGCTCAGGTAGGCCGTGGCATTTAAACGATGCCCAATTGGCACTAAGGGGCCTAAAGTGTGCCAAGAAAACATCCCCCACACCATTACACCACCACCACCAGCCTGCACAGTGGTAACAAGGCATGATGGATCCATGTTCTCATTCTGTTTACGCCAAATTCTGACTCTACCATCTGAATGTCTCAACAGAAATCGAGACTCATCAGACCAGGCAACATTTTTCCAGTCTTCAACTGTCCAATTTTGGTGAGCTTGTGCAAATTGTAGCCTCTTTTTCCTATTTGTAGTGGAGATGAGTGGTACCCGGTGGGGTCTTCTGCTGTTGTAGCCCATCCGCCTCAAGGTTGTACGTGTTGTGGCTTCACAAATGCTTTGCTGCATACCTCGGTTGTATCGAGTGGTTATTTCAGTCAAAGTTGCTCTTCTATCAGCTTAAATCAGTCGGCCCATTCTCCTCTGACCTCTAGCATCAACAAGGCATTTTCGCCCACAGGACTGCTGCATACTGGATGTTTTTCCCTTTTCACACCATTCTTTGTAAACCCTAGAAATGGTTGTGCGTGAAAATCCCAGTAACTGAGCAGATTGTGAAATACTCAGACCGGCCCGTCTGGCATCAACAACCATGCCATACTCAAAATTGCTTAAATCACCTTTCTTTCCCATTCAGACATTCAGTTTGGAGTTCAGGAGATTGTCTTGACCAGGACCACACCCCTAAATGCATTGAAGCAACTGCCATGTGATTGGTTGGTTAGATAATTGCATTAATGAGAAATTGAACAGGTGTTCCTAATAATCCTTTAGGTGAGTGTATATATATATGTATGTCTTCCCTCTAAACCTGTATAATATTTAGCATATTTAGAAAACAATTGCCTTTAAAGCAGGTTTTCACACAACAAACACCCCATAAGAAATAAAAGAGTTGGACCTGGAAGATTACCAAGAAAGGCAAAGGACTGTAGCTGATGTGATTACAAGCTGAGAAATGTAAGTGAAACACTTAATTTTAACTGACTACGTTCAAGAGAATTTTAATATGTGATTTTAATATGCATATACTTATAATACATGTAACGTGAATTTAAAAGTTTGTGGGTAAATGACTGCCATTTAATATTCCCCTCATTGATTTGCTTCTTGTGTTAGTTTAGTTGTGTTAGCTTACATAGATTAAAACAGGTGATGGATTTGTGTTTATCTTGCTATTCTTTTTGATAGTTTGTATTTAATAGTTAAAATAAATTGTGCAGAGGAAAGTGATTTTGCTATGAGTTCCCAGAATAAGCAAAAATATATAGATATTGTATATATTTAACTTTAAACACATTAGATGTTTGTATAATTTCTATAGATATTGTGTGGTGGCGCTGTCACGTTAAGAGGAGAGTTCAGGAGAATTTCCCTCTATTACGTTTCACTGGAAACTTCAGTCTGAGCCTTGTGTGTTTACGTGTAATGACCCTTGTCTTTATTTAGTTTCTCGTGATAAATTTTGCTAATTCCTAAGTAACGATTAATATTGTACATATATAAATGTAGATCAATAATGTTCATCATATTTGATGGATAAATGTGGATATTTATTTTTTAAGCTTTCTTTGTACAATAGCGGGAAGGCTCAGTCCCTGGTTGTTTTATGCCAAACATGGTTTATAATTTAATATATAACAATAATATTGCATAGACTATGAACTATTTATGTTTTGTTTAATATGGTGAGAGTTATATCATTTACTTCTAATTTTGTGGAGTTTCAAAAATAAGTTTGTTTTTCTTTTCTGTATATGGCTGTGAGTGATTAGTGTGTCTGAGCAGGACTGTATTGAAAATGAAGTAAAGACTCAATGCGATTGGATTGTATGCAAATGATTAAACGAGTGATGGACTTGAATTATGCATACATTAAATTGTCAACTTACATCATAGAAGCCGGACACTTTGAAATGTATTTCGCTCTGAATCTATTGTTTACTGATGTGAAGCTATGAATGCTCTGCACCTGAAATAAATAAGATTTTAAATACTGAACTGCATTGGTAGACTTATAACATGTGTGTGTGTGTGTGTGTGTGTGTGTGTGTGTATAGGTGTGTGTGTATATATATGTACGTATAGCACATATACATAGATATTGTATATATTTAACTTTAAACACATTAGATGTTTGTGTAATTTCCAGAGAGATGCACCTCCCTGTACATATTGTGTGGTGGTGCTGTCACGTTAAGAGGAGAGTTCAGGGGAATTTCCCTCCGGTGTATATATACACCGATCAGCCATAACATTATGACCACCTGCCTAATATTGTGTAGGTCCCCCTTTTGCCGCCAAAACAGCCCTGACCCGTCGAGGCATGGACTCCACTAGACCTCTGAAGGTGTGCTGTGGTATCTGGCACCAAGACGTTAGCAGCAGATCCTTTAAGTCCTGTAAGTTGCGAGGTGAGGCCTCCATGGATCGGACTTGTTTGTCCAGCACATCCCACAGATGCTCGATTGGATTGAGATCTGGGGAATTTGGAGGCCAAGTCAACACCTTGAACTCGTGATTCATCAGACCAGGCCACCTTCTTCCATTGCTCTGTGGTCCAGTTCTGATGCTCACGTGCCCATTGTAGGCGCTTTCGGCAGTGGACAGGGGTCAGCATGGGCACCCTGACTGGTCTGCGGCTGCGCAGCCCCATACGCAACAAACTGTGATGCACTGTGTGTTCTGACACCTTTCTTTCAGAACCAGCATTCACTTTTTCAGCAATTTGAGCTACAGTAGCTCATCTGTTGGATCGGACCACACGGGCCAGCCTTCGCTACCCACGTGCATCAGTGAGCCTTGGCCGCCCATGACCCTGTCGCCGGTTCACCGCTTTTCCTTCCTTGGACCACTTTTGATAGGTACTGACCACTGCAGACCGGGAACACCCCACAAGAGCTGCAGTTTTGGAGATGCTCTGACCCAATCGTCTAGCCATCACAATTTGGCCCTTGTCAAAGTCGCTCTGATCCTTACGCTTGCCCATTTTTCCTGCTTCTAACACTAACTTTGAGGACAAAATGTTCACTTGCTGCCTAATATATCCCACCCACTGACAGGTGCCATGATAACGAGATTATCAGTGTTATTCACTTCACCTGTCAGGGGTAATAATGTTATGGCTGATCGGTGTATATATATATATATATATATATATATATATATATATAAATATGACACACACACTATGCAGAGCTGCATCTGAAAGGTACTAACAGAAATGTAAATGTTTAAAGAAAATGTTTTTACCCTTTTGTGATCAAAGGGCTATATAATGTATTATTATATGGAAATGCACTGCCGTGTTAGTCTTTTGCACAGCACTATATCTATACACTGTGTGTGTGAAATATGATAACAATTTAGCAATATGATGCATGCGAAAATTGAACTGGGCTGATTGCTGTTTCAGTGATGCATTAATCATCTTTTAGGAGAAAATCCAGAAGAAGTCCTACAGAGATACCTGGGCAATTTGGCAATTCAGCACTTTGCTTTAACCACCACCAAATCGGATCTGGCGTCTTTGAGGGAACAGAACAGAGAATTCTTTAAATTTTCTAAATGCATTAGAGTGGGCACACTGGTTAATCAGTGCAAAACTGATCCTTTTATCAGGCTTGTAAAATATATTTACAGGATCATTATTTACTGAAAGAAGTTAAAAAAATTATCAACCATATATATATAGAGAGAGTATATATATATAGATTTGTAATATTTTGAGGACATTTAAGCTTTGTCAGTGTTACCTTAATCTTAACCACTGTTTAACCACTAATTCAGTATTTAAAGGTTGGTACTTCTTATTCCTGTAAAAAATAAAACTTTATAATTTTTTTATGTGCCCTTTTTTGTTAAAATGTGGAAATATGGCCTGTTTTCAAAAATACACATTTAAATTGCTGTTATACATTAAAACGTTCACCACTCTAGTATAGGGGTTACAAAATGTATAATAAATGCTTAACAACAGCAGCATTATAGCTTTATTAACAACTTAATTATGAGACACTTTGAGATATATATCAATACTGCTCTTACATTGAAATTGTGCACCACTTTAGTTTAGGGGTTGCAAAACGACTTATAAATGGTTAAGAACAGCTTATTACTTGTTACATTCATTTATAGCATATTTTGATTTAGGAGGGTCTATGCTTACATAGCTGTTATAGATGAAAGATGTGCACCACTTTAGCTTAGGGGTGGCAAAATGATGTTCAAATGATCAACAACAGCTTATCAACTGTTATTTTAAATGTAACACCTTGTATTTTAGGCATAGGTCTCTATAATGGTGTTAGAGTTTAAATTCGTGTTTACTATTATAAATGAAAGCAAGTAATCACCAGGCATTCCCTTTGAAGAGCTAGCAGGTTTCAGGGTTCAGTTTTCAAGAATGGTTTGTTTTTTAATGACATGGGCCAGAGAAGGTTTAGTGTGCAGTATATCCACCACACCCTCCATAGTAAAAATATGCAGGATGTGATAAAGATCCAACAATGTAAAACATGTTTTGATGACTATGAGCAAGCAATAGCAGTTGTAATAGGTGTCTTTTGTTAAATAATTATGATGGTGACTTACCTGGGTTATGTATTACCTCTCAAAACACGTTGTAGGATGTAGAAGAAACTACACAATTCAAAAACAATGTAATTCACATGGTTATCAAGTATCCACAGGTCTGGATGGAAGGTATAGACATCTAGTCAATGGGATATGTAATATTTTTATCCCAGTTGCATGTTTTGCAGGATATAAAAAGTGAAGACAAAAGTTGCTGACCATATTTATTTTCTTTGTAATGTATCAGAATACCTGGCAATGTAATGAGAAACATACAAATAGAACACAATGATATATTATATCATAGAATAGACTATAGAGCAAAAACATATCACAATGCAGAGATACATCAGTAAAATTGATTTATAAATGTAAGCTTACCTTATAGGTAGAGCTATAACATATAATGCAGTCTTCTTATAGTATATGTAATTAAATAGCATTATAAGATGTTTAATAGAAGCAAATAAATGGCATGGCAGATTATAATAATAGATTGATGTTGGCTTGAAAATGTCATGTTATAATACCTTTTATTAAGTATGTTATTAAATATATTATAACATATTATAGCAAAAAAGTTTAAATAAAAATGTCTAATAATATATTTATGATTTGTAATATTCATATAACAATTAATAACATACTTAATAATGTGTTAGAATTTGGGCTTCGGCAGTGTTAAAAAACACTTAAAATAAAGTGTTACCAATAAGTCTATAATAAGGGCTACTTAATAGTAGTCCAACAATGGGGATGTAGGTGTGCATGATTTTCATATATCTCTCATGTCCGGTGCTGAGATCCTGTGAGAATCCCCTACCAAAGAAGTTTGTGTCATGCTTTATGCAATCAATATTCTTTTGAGAGAACCATAAAAGTTAGTTGGCCAACTGTGTTGTTTGAATAATTTGACTAGAATGTTTTTGTGAGATGGAGTTATAGGGAGGAAACTTGCTTTCATCTCATAGTGGTCTGCTGACTGAGGACTGGAACATCTGTCAAAAACAGTCTGATGTAGCCTGACTAATTGAAAGATAAAAATATTACAAATATTGCATCAAAACTCAATGTGGAATCCAAATCCTATTCTAATTAAAGATCTTTAAATATCAGTAGGATGTATGAACCAAAATACAATAATACAAATTCATATACATATGATATGTCTTTAACAACAGTCAAGTGGAAATTTGTATCGATGGTACATCAAATTAACGTCTGTGTACTTTAATTCTGGTGAGGGAAAGGTGCAAACCTTTACTTAAAATTTTAGTTTTATAGGTTCACCACAATCCACAGATTGTCTTTCTTGTTTTTACTTGTTGAATGGATCAATAAAAAGGGGTGCTTTGCCTTTGTCCCTAAGGGGTTATGTGGAGTGTACAACTAGACTTTCCAAAATATGGAGAAAACCGAGAAAAACAAGTGGTAGACGTTAACCTTAGTAATCTCTGTCATTAACCCACTTTTTGTTCACAAAGAAATGAAGTGTCAGTGAGTGAAATACAACCGAATACTATTATTTTGTGAACAAACATTACTTTATTAAATTGCATGTAAAGCTTATGTTTTGATATGTGTTTATACTGCCATGATTTGTTTGTTTCTGCTTCAACAAAAAGGAATCATATCATTGCATGTGGAAAACAGTTATTTTCCATTGTGTTTAAAATAAACTGAGTCATCACATGTGCAACCAAATGACAAGTTGTGCAATTTCAGGTCACTGCATTCAATTATGCCTCTGAAAATAATACCTTTCCCACCAAAGTGCCAGTACTAAATTATCTTCAATTTAAGTTATGCATGCATATCTGTACAATTTTCATCTTCAGTTTAAAAGTGCTGATTCCTGAAAAGTATGACAAGCCAAATTATCATTTTGAGATATCTCACAATGCATTTCAAGATATCTTCAAATATTTTAATATCTCTAAATCATTTAAAGATATCTCTAAATGATTTGAAGAGATCTATAAATGATTTGAAGACATCTTTAAATGATTTTGAGATATCTATAAATTATAATTTGACTTGCCATGCATTTCAGGAATCAGCACTTTTAAACTGAAGATGAGAATTGTATATTTTTGTATATTGAGACTTCCTGTATATTGGCTGAGATTATCACCTCCTGTTTCCTCATTCAATTACATAGAAATTAATGAACAAGTCAACTTCTTAAACTGACAGATGGCGCTGGTACTCTTAAAAAGGAATTTTATTATTATTATTATTATTTTTGGGGGGGTGGTACTTAGTCTGAGAAGGAATAAAAGACATCTGAAAATATATATGCAGAGCTCAGAATGTCAGGAAGTGAACACTCTCTGTACAGTGCACTGATACACAACTATCTTATATCATCGCATCTGAACTTTTCTGTGATTTATTGAACATAAATCATTATACATAATATATACTGGATTTAAAAATGTTCTGAACAAAACAAGCCTATTTGGAAAGAAATCCGACCGAATGTGAGGGATCTATGCGTGTCTGAGTGCCCCCCCTCCCTG
Source organism: Amia ocellicauda (assembly GCF_036373705.1). Taxonomy (NCBI): domain Eukaryota; kingdom Metazoa; phylum Chordata; class Actinopteri; order Amiiformes; family Amiidae; genus Amia; species Amia ocellicauda. The sequence goes on from NC_089851.1 coordinate 22,947,752, forward strand.
TCACTGAAGGGATATTGCGGAGATTCAGGCTACTATATACAGAGGTGCCATCTTTGTGATGTGAAACATAAAAAAGGGTATTCTGCATGTTATTTTGTATTATAATTATTTTGTTATTCCAAGCTATGTTCTAAGCATTTCTAAAAAATAAACAAGTTATTTACTTTCAAATGATACCATCCATATGCATGTGATGCAAATATGTATGGAGTTATGGGCTTTTGAAATAGGGCCGGTCCTTTTAGGAGGAAATTCCCATTTTTGCCAGTTTAAGAGGTTAACAGGAAGTGATAATCTTGGGCTACATACGGGAAGTCATTTGAAGATATCTCAAAATGATTTAGAGATATCTAGAAATGATTAAAAGATATCTCTAAATCATTTAAAGATATCTGCAAATCATTTAGAGATATCTCTAAATGTACTTTTAAATTCGATATCTTTAAATGATTTGCAGATATCGTTAAATGATTTAGAGATATCTTTAAATACTTGAAGATATCTGGAATTATTTGAAGATGTCTTGAAATATGTGTAGATATCTTTAAATGATTTAAAGATATCTCAAAATATTTGAATATGTCTTATATATATATAGTACGGATTTGTTACATCTGAGTTTTCAAAATGCTATTGATTTCTATTAAATGAAAGTATAAATAATATTAAATAGAAAATTAAATAAAAGTGCTATATTTACAAACAAACCCATTTTCAATGCCATCATAGCAAGGTTGTTGCCATCACAATTGTAAAAGTCTAATTTAATAAAATATACAAAGTTAAAATTAATGTAATAAAGAGTGAAACTGTTTACACTCACCTAAAGGATTATTAGGAACACCTGTTCAATTTCTCATTAATGCAATTATCTAACCAACCAATCACATGGCAGTTGCTTCAATGCATTTAGGGGTGTGGTCCTGGTCAAGACAATCTCCTGAACTCCAAACTGAATGTCTGAATGGGAAAGAAAGGTGATTTAAGCAATTTTGAGTATGGCATGGTTGTTGATGCCAGACGGGCCGGTCTGAGTATTTCACAATCTGCTCAGTTACTGGGATTTTCACGCACAACCATTTCTAGGGTTTACAAAGAATGGTGTGAAAAGGGAAAAACATCCTGTATGCGGCAGTCCTGTGGGCGAAAATGCCTTGTTGATGCTAATTTGCACAAGCTCACCAAAATTGGACAGTTGAAGACTGGAAAAATGTTGCCTGGTCTGATGAGTCTCGATTTCTGTTGAGACATTCAGATGGTAGAGTCAGAATTTGGCGTAAACAGAATGAGAACATGGATCCATCATGCCTTGTTACCACTGTGCAGGCTGGTGGTGGTGGTGTAATGGTGTGGGGGATGTTTTCTTGGCACACTTTAGGCCCCTTAGTGCCAATTGGGCATCGTTTAAATGCCACGGCCTACCTGAGCATTGTTTCTGACCATGTCCATCCCTTTATGACCACCATGTACCCATCCTCTGATGGCTACTTCCAGCAGGATAATGCACCATGTCACAAAGGTCGAATCATTTCAAATTGGTTTCTTGAACATGACAATGAGTTCACTGTACTAAACTGGCCCCCACAGTCACCAGATCTCAACCCAATAGAGCATCTTTGGGATGTGGTGGAACGGGAGCTTCGTGCCCTGGATGTGCATCCCACAAATCTCCATCAACTGCAAGATGCTATCCTATCAATATGGGCCAACATTTCTAAAGAATGCTTTCAGCACCTTGTTGAATCAATGCCACGTAGAATTAAGGCAGTTCTGAAGGCGAAAGGGGGTCAAACACAGTATTAGTATGGTGTTCCTAATAATCCTTTAGGTGAGTGTATTTATTTGCAAATATAAAGGATTTTAACTTTTACCTTTTACTTCTATATTTGATTTCTAAGAAATTCGATTTATTTTATCATTGATAGTCATTTACATTATTTTTAAAAATAGATAATTAAATGTTCCTTTTTAATATTACTTTAATACTTATCTTGTGTTTCTTAGCATACAGTGAGGGAAAAAAGTATTTGATCCCCTGCTGATTTTGTACTTTTGCCCACTGACAAAGAAATGATCAGTCTATAATTTTAATGGTAGGTGTATTTTAACAGTGAGAGACAGAATACCAACAAAAAAATCCAGAAAAACGCATTTCAAAAAAGTTATAAATTGATTTGCATTTTAATGAGGGAAATAAGTATTTGATCCCCTATCAATCAGCAAGATTTCTGGCTCCCAGGTGTCTTTTATACAGGTAACGAGCTGAGATTAGGAGCACTCTCTTAAAGGGAGTGCTCCTAATCTCAGCTCGTTACCTGTATAAAAGACACCTGTCCACAGAAGCAATCAATCAATCAGATTCCAAACTCTCCACCATGGCCAAGACCAAAGAGCTGTCCAAGGATGTCAGGGACAAGATTGTAGACCTACACAAGGCTGGAATGGGCTACAAGACCATCGCCAAGCAGCTTGGTGAGAAGGTGACAACAGTTGGTGCGATTATTCGCAAATGGAAGAAACACAAAATAACTGTCAGTCTCCCTCGGTCTGGGGCTCCATGCAAGATCTCACCTCGTGGAGTTTCAATGATCATGAGAACGGTGAGGAATCAGCCCAGAACTACACGGGAGGATCTTGTTAATGATCTCAAGGCAGCTGGGACCATAGTCACCAAGAAAACAATTGGTAACACACTACACTGTGAAGGACTGAAATCCTGCAGCGCCCGCAAGGTACCCCTGCTCAAGAAAGCACATGTACAGGCCCGTCTGAAGTTTGCCAATGAACATCTGAATGATTCAGAGGAGAACTGGGTGAAAGTGTTGTGGTCAGATGAGACCAAAATCGAGCTCTTTGGCATCAACTCAACTCGCTGTGTTTGTTGGAGGAGGAATGACCCCAAGAACAGCATCCCCACCGTCAAACATGGAGGTGGAAACATTATGCTGTGGGGGTGTTTTTCTGCTAAGGGGACAGGACAACTGCACCGCATCAAAGGGACGATGGACGGGGCCATGTACCGTCAAATCTTGGGTGAGAACCTCCTTCCCTCAGCCAGGGCATTGAAAATGGGTCGTGGATGGGTATTCCAGCATGACAATGACCCAAAACACACAGCCAAGGCAACAAAGGAGTGGCTCAAGAAGAAGCACATTAAGGTCCTGGAGTGGCCTAGCCAGTCTCCAGACCTTAATCCCATAGAAAATCTGTGGAGGGAGCTGAAGGTTCGAGTTGCCAAACGTCAGCCTCGAAACCTTAATGACTTGGAGAGGATCTGCAAAGAGGAGTGGGACAAAATCCCTCCAGAGATGTGTGCAAACCTAGTGGCCAACTACAACGTCTGACCTCTGTGATTGCCAACAAGGGTTTTGCCACCAAGTACTAAGTCGAAGGGGTCAAATACTTATTTCACTCATTAACATGCAAATAAATTTATAACTTTTTTGAAATGCGTTTTTCTGCATTTAACACTTTTGTAGCACTAAACTCTAGGATTTCAGGCCTAGGAGATAATACTGAAAAAGTATCTCTTGGTAAACTATAATTTTATCAAAATATACCATATATATTCAATTTTAATTAATTTACAGAAGTGACAACGTGATTGGTGACATGACATAACTAAAAATATTGACCTTAATTTCTCTTCATATTTAAGACTTCCTCATTTGCATATGACCAAATAGATACATTCTGATACACATTTATTGTTCAGTAGTTTCTGTATTGTGATGGTAATGACATCAAAAGTAATGGAAACATGTTAAAAAAAAATCCCCAGTTCCTGTGTTTTCTTGCATAGTTGATTTGCTTGGCCTTGTTGCCATGTCGGAGGTATGGCTTTTTGGCTGCAAGTCTTCAATGAAGGCCACTTCTCACCAGACTTCTCCAGACAGTAGATGGGTGTACCAGGGTCCCACTGTTTTCTGCCAATTCTGAGCTGATGGCACTGCTGGACATCTTCCGATTGTGAAGAGAAGTAAGCATGATGTGTCTTTCATCTGCTGCAGTAAGTTTCCTTGGCCGACCACTGTGTCTATGGTCCTCAACGTTGCCCGTTTCTTTGTGCTTCTTCAAAAGAGCTTGGACAGCACATCTGGAAACCCCTGTCTGCCTTGACATTTCTGCCTGGGAGAGACCTTGCTGATGCAGTAGAACTACCTTGTGTCTTGTTGCTGTGCTCAGCCTTGCCATGGTGTATGACTTTTGACAGTAAACTATCTTCAGCAACCTCACCTTGTTAGCAGAGTTTGGCTGTTCCTCACCCAGTTTTATTCCTCCTACACAGCTGTTTCTGTTTCAGTTAATGATTGTGTTTCAACCTACATATTGAATTAATGATCATTAGCACCTGTTTGGTATAATTGTTTAATCACACACCTGACTATATGCTCACAAAATCCCTGACTTTGTGCAAGTGTACCTAGAAGAATTGATGCTGTTTTGAAGGCAAAGGGTGGTCACACCATATATGGATTAGACTTTGTATTTTGTTGATTGATAAATATATTCTATTAACATGTCTATTTTTGAAAGCATTCTTACTTTACAGCATTTTTTCACACCTGCCTAAAACATTTGCACAGTACTATACATATATATAACTCAAAAATGTTACAGAAACTGCAGATAGCACAAAGAAGCATGAAAGAAAAAATAAAGTGGATCCAAGAACAAACAAAAGTATGTGACATCATTGAAAGAGTGAACATTTTTAAATGCCAATGGGCTGGAACCATTGCTAGAACAACAAAAATGGACAAAGGAAGCTATTGAATGGATCCCAAGAGATGAAAAAACACATAGAAGATGACCACATAAAAGATGGGAAGATTAAATAATCTTTGCAAGCATGACATAGAAAAGAGAAGCAATAGATGGAAATATCTTGGGGCATCCAGCAGTGGATCAATATACACTGATGTTGATATATATATATATGAATTAAGATGGAGTTATTGTAATGATACTGATGGTGTTGACTATCTATGTAGCTGAAGGAGAGTAATTTATTTCAGCCAGCGCTGCTATAGGCATAGCATTAAGTGAAACTTATGAGTAGTTGTAATTTAAATTATCCTCTGTGAATATATTAGTCTTAATGCAGTTTTATGCATTTCCGTATGACAAAATTATCAACAAGCTACATTGGTTTATGATTAATGGCTGTGTATTCAAGTGAGGTGTAGTGTTATTAATATTAGTGAGCATACCCTCTATATTAAACAGTAATCAGTAAAGAGCAAAAATGCAAATTCAGTGACTGAAGTGTGGAGACGAATATTGTTTTTCAACACGCATTATTTATGTTACTCCCTAGTTATAGTTTGCCGAATGCTACCCTCATCTATTTAAAACATTGTTCTCAAATAGACTCCTTAAGCCATGCTGCTTATATGTGGATAAGATGCCATGGGCACTAACATTTATCACAATAATTATAATAATCATCATCATCATAGTCATCATAATAATAATATCCAAGCAGAAAACTGGTTTGGGATATCTGTATATTACTAAAACTAGTGGGGCAATTAAATGTCAAAAGATAGTTGTTCACAGTATGATTAATAGGGTGGAGACACAATCTTGTCTTAAATGACTCGATAGATGACTGGAAGACTCCTGTGTTTTTCTTCTCTTTCATTGTCTAGTTTTCAGCACTTTACTCAGTGAAACTGAGTTTACTCGCCCAGCTTCAAACAATGCTAGCTGTACATTGCCCAAAATCTCACAATGCAGACTGTCAGTCCCAATGCATTGCCCTTGATTCAGTATATTTTTGAGGGGGAGAGACTTGTGCCATTCATTCTGATGATTTTTTAAATTGTAGTTAGATTATACCAGTAATGCAATCTTTCTTTATGTGGGCAAATCACACTTTCTGCTTTCATCGGTTTTATACATCCTCAGTTGAAATGTGTGTGTTATAATTACAAGATTAAAATAGTCGACATAGGTCTCTTTGTTGTATTGGGAACCTCGTACAGAAATGCCTGGCTTTACTATCTCTGTCTACCTGAAAGCAGCTGTTGCTGGGTTGCTGAACCCAGCAGGATGAGGCTCATTTTGGCTGTTGTCCACCTGGCTGATCTATATGGGTCTTTGGAGGTTAGCCACAGTTAACATATTCCCATTCTACTGGAGCATTTTAATATATAGCTCCAATTTATTTATTTTCTTACATTTTGAACAGTTTGTATGTAATAAAAAACTATAACTGCTTTAATCCTTTAGTGCTGCCATGCTCCACTGAGCAAGTAAGATTAATTTGCTTTATATCTACACATATAGATAAATAAATACATACAAAGATAACAAATACATTTGGACAGCTTTTTTTCTAAACCACTAATCATATTCTGAGTTGTTTCGTTTTGCTGTCAATGATACTTAACTAGTTAACAGTTGAATTGCATCTCCACAAATTAGTTGCTTTTGTGAATTTATAATATGCAAATCAGTTGGTCTGCAGCAGAATCTCCTTGTAGCGTCATAAATATCAGGCACACCTGACAACATGATTAATGCATTCACAAATAAGAAGGGAAAAAACAATGTCCTCACATTAACATACCTTTGCTAACAACACAATATATATATAATGTTCTGTAATGAATGTAATCCTAATTTAATCATACCACATTTTTTTATGAATTGTGTACATTATAAATACTGCATTATTATTAACCAACCTTTTCTACATTCAACAGCACTATGCTACTTTTGCACTTCCATAAGAAAATAGTGCATTATATGTATTTTCAGAACATATTCAGTAATCTTTATTTATCAAAATGTAGCTGCTCTGTTACCAATATGGTCCAACACTGGCATTGATACAGACCCCGTTCCCTTAGGATGTTTCTGAGTGATTGCTTGTTGAGGGATTTGATGCCAGCCATCTTCCATACAGTTTGCCAGCTCATCAAGCATCACATCAAGGTTCTGGAGATGACAAATTGCTATCCATAGGACATCCCAGAGGCATTCTGGTGGGAAAGTGAGGAGATACTGCAAGCTATGGAAGTCCTTATTATTCTTGCCAAATGTGAAATGCATCTTTAAAAAAAATTGTCTTTAAAAATGACCTGCTGTCCATGACAGCATGAAAATGGCACAAAAACATGGATAATGTAACCCCTGCAGAAAACAGTTTCTTCATGGTTATTAGTTAAGTAGTCCTTTTATGCTCAGTAATGTCAGCAAAGTGATCTACAGCCACCGACTTTTTGAGAAATGCAAGTATTTTGCACGTATTCCTAATATTACTCCTTGTACCACCTGAGATAAGATGAGGAATTATGTCATAACACAAGGGACCATGACTGTGAGGGGAGAGTGTAAGGGCTGTCACAGAACAGTGTTAAAATATAGTGTAGGAAAGACCATGGCCGTATGCAGGGTTTTAAAAATACCAAGGTCCAAAAACTAAGTTTGCTAGCAGGGTTGGGAGGCAAAGAACATTGATTTCCCTGATTGACATATGTGCCTTTTAAGATGTTGGATAATAATAGCTTTAAAACCATGTCAGTGTGCAGTAGCATAAATGATCTTTCAAGCAGTAATACATGAGAATCAGGTTTAATATTGCAATGAATGATCCACACAACAGTATGGAAATACAGAAGAGACTAATCTATATGAATGTTCATTGATAACAATACACCATCACATAAGAATTGCCTGAAATCATAAATGTTTCAAGGATTATTTTGCATGGATATGAAAGAAAAGCATATCATAATATCAGTCGGTCATTGGATGGATGGAATTAATGTTGGTAGCTAGCTAGTTTACTCATTATGGACAGCCACTGTTTAACGAAGCGCGACCACACACTGGAGCTATTTGTCAGATGACGTGTGACTGGGTGGTGATGAATCATGGCAATGAACTACAAGCAGACGACTAGTACAATTCTCTAGTTACCTCATAACGCTTCGGCGGATTAAGGTGCCTGCCCTGCCCGGTTTGTTGACATAGTCGATAGTCATATAGAGAAATCTCTATGGCTCTGACTCCAGCACAGTGGAGCGCAAAACCCGCCCCCAAGCCGATTTCATTGGTCAAGCAAGCAAGCAGTCACTTGAGAAGGTCGGTTATCTTTGCGTTGTACGATCTTTGTGACAACCAATGACTGCTGAAAGGCTACCTGTGAGAGCTGCTGCCATGCTGTCTGCAATACAGGCTGTTATAACTGAAGCTGTATTGTGCTGCTTCAAAGTTTGTCATTGTCGTTCATAATGTTTGGGAAGCACTGCTTGTTGTCTTCCTGAGAAAAGCCATGTCCTTCACTTGGTACCTGCTAGTCATGTAGTATTTATAGTTTATTACAGAAAAGTAATGTGTGTCCAGATCTACTCAGGATATTCATTTTGCATGTCATGAAACTACCTTTCTTTCTACTGTGACTTTCAAATAGTTTGTTCCTCCTTTTCTTTTTCTGAGCCTACAAGGGATTTTTTCTTTAGACATGATATCAATCTTTCCCACATTCACTATTTTCTGACAGTTAAGATCATATATTTACTCCAGTTCTCCTTGTAACTGAATGTTCTTGAGTATCTAATCCTCTGATTGGTGGGCTATTTTCACCTTACACTGTTAGATTCTGGCTGTTATTAAGCAAATTAGTTCTTAACCCACTGGGCATTAACATCTGATTGCAGTCATTCAAGGTTAATGGTTATCTCTTTCAGGATATGGAGGAGGACTCTATGGATAGTGTTTACTGAGCATGCAGTAGGAATGCAGACGCTTTGCTCCTGACATTACATGTTAGGGAGGTCATTTGCCAGTTGACATGGTCTGCACTTATTTATTAAAAAAATAGAGAGAGAATCAGATGTTTTTGGTTTTCCATCACTAATATATGCAGATTGGTTATTTATGTGCACTTATGGTCTAAGGGTCCAATTAAATCAAAAATATTCACGCTGTAAATAGCTTGCAGAGGCATTATCTGCTAAACCTTCATGGTATCAAAGATAAATGGTGCTACACAAACTTCTCACAGATTTTCCTTTGCACAACAATGCCATGGGAGAGGTCACATTCTCGCAATTTCAAATCAAAGAAATACCTGCGATTGAATCACCTGCATGTGATCTCACAGCTCCTCTAGTATTAGATTATGGGCCGGATTAAATCAAAACTTTTACCCACCCACTAATAGAAAACTACAGAACTGTACTCAGTTGCGGCTTCATTTTTACTAAGATGCCACTTTCTTCTAATCAGAAATGTAAATGCTATGATGTACAGGTTTGTACACAACCTCATGGTCAATGTATAGGCTACCCACAGGACTGAAACGTGCCTAATGCATTACACTTCTGTGAAGTTTGCATATTCTCTACGTATCTCGCTTCTTTTCTAAGTGTATTCTGGTTTCCTCCCATTTCCACCCAGTCACTCAAAATTGCCCGTTGTCTGAGTGTGTGTCCGCGATGCCAGTAGGGGTTCGAACCGAGTGGTCCGGGCCTCCGCGCCTGGCATTTGTTTTAGTTTTCTTGACACAACTCCTAAAAACTATCCAAACTACAATCATAATAATTATAAACATGTTCATTTTAGCATATTCTACGTGTGCCTATTCGTAAATAGGTTCATTCTGCATAATGAACACATTACAAGTGACGTAACCCCTCAGAACAGCATTAAGCCACACTTGTAGGAAGGCTCTTTGTGTAGCAGGCTGAACACTCTGCTGTGGAGGTGGAGATGCTCAAGAAATGCGGTTTAAATCCTGAGTGGGGTGTTTCAAATGCACTGGTCACATATGTTTGTACTGTTATTATTATTCCGTACAATACAGGGGGTGGAATAAGTCTGTTAACCACTGAGTCTAGTTATGCCTCATTGAAATTATATATTTTAAGTCTTCGTCTGTGTACACTTGCTGAGGTCCGGACCACATTGACGAGTTGTCCCAGTGGTCTGAATCACCGCACAGTGCTCCCCTTTGATAAGCATGACATTGTTTGTGTATGTTTTATACAGTTATAACTGTTACAAATGTAGCGGTCTCAGCCCACTGTACGTTTTTCACTTCGATTAAATACACCTATATCACATTTGCACGTTTTAATTTCTGTTCCCTGTTTGCAGTCCCCGTGCAGTTTGATGTTTAATGAATAATTGAATAGAGTATTTAAAGCCCCTGTGTCGCCAGTAAAGGGGTGGCCACTGCTTTGATGTGTAGTCCTTCAATTATTGAAAGGCATAACACAATTTCTGTCTGTATTAGCCTTGTTGAAAATAAAACCGAATGTGTTGACACAGCACTGCCCCAGTCTCAGCATTTTCTCAAGAAAATGACATCACTTCCATTTTCTCTGATAGCGAGAGGTAACGTTATCTCGTGATCACGACATAACGGCCCATTATGTCGTGATCACGAGTTAACGGGAGGTAATTTATGTCATGATCACGACACAACAACTCGTTATGTCGTGATCACGAGATAACCAGATGTTTTTTCATGTCCTCAATGAGCCACCGTACTCTCGAGTCAGTGTTGGTGTTAATAATTTCAGTGATAGATACAGTAGCCAATGTATACATTATCAAATACACCTATTTGAAATAATTGGATTTTAGTATTCATACCCATAATCACAATTTATTTTGAAAAGTAGTAATACTGCCTACATGCAATCCAGCAAGTATTGCTATATCAGCTGCTCTATCAGCTACACTAAAGCCTCATTAGTGTTTTAATGAAATAGCAATACATTTCTAAAATCCTGTTCACACTTTCTAAACAATGCATGGTAAACAGGCATAGGAATTATTCGACTGCCATTTGGTTTATTTGTAAACCTATATACAAAATATAAATGCCTCATACTACAAAGACATTACAAACAGGTATATACTTTAAAATGTATTCCCAGTTTTAATTATCATTATAATTATTGTTTAGACAAAAAAGTCTAGAGGATGAAAAACTGTAGGAAATGTAGTATTGTAGCAACTACACAACATTTGAATTATAGTTTCTGCCTGGATCTACACACCTGAGAATCACAGTGAAAAAAATAATATCTGTTGATAGATTAGAGAAAACAGATTGTCAGCTTGTGTAAAAAATGCTCTTGCCCTTCATCATCTTCTCATTGAAGGAGTAAAGCATTATAGTAAATGAAGGAAGGTTTTCTAGAAACTGGGCACACAGCCAGAAATTGATAGAAACTAGATACAGTAATTCAGTTGGGTAGAAGCCTTTAGCAATAAACTTATTTCTTCTTTTTTGAATGTTTTGCGTACGCTCAAGGCCACTAAGGATACAGGATGCAGTCAGATACAGCTAGCTGGGTCAACTGTTCACAGCAGTAAAATGAATGTAATGAATTCCCCACATCAAAATAAATGGGTTCCCTGCCCTTGCTTTATTTCTTTCCACCAACATAATATTACTACATTACAACAATATTAGCCAATCATAGTCTTTCATCTGGGAAACTGCTGACTTAGCAGCATTTCATATTGCATTCCAGGATTATAATTTCCCCAAATACACTTCTAAGAAATGTCATGGTTTTTTTTTTCTAATCTAAGATTACTTTGTGGATTTCTTACATGCAAAGCTCAGGAAATTACAAATTTGCTTGAAATGTTTTCTCACAAGATGTGCACAATATTGGATCATCATCCTCTTTACTAGACCTTGTCGACTCATTGGTGGATGAATACATTAGTTTATATATATATATATATATATATATATATATATATATATATATGTCTTTGGCTGTCCTCCACCAATGCACACCTATGATCTAATAAAATCCAACAGATTGATTTTATCTACCATTGTCCAGGTGATCTTGTTCTTTGCTGTCCAGTGTCTCTTCAGATTTTCTTAGTCCAGTGATTACCTATTAGTCTTGTGCAGTCTAGCCCATTGCCAAATTCAATCAAAACACCTGGCAATGAAGAACTACAAGCCTAGTGAGAGGTTTCCTTTAGGTAGAAGCAACAAGCCTATGGTAAAAAAAAGCAATCCTCTAACATTGTATTGTATTTACATTTTAGTTATCTTCAAAATAATAATAATAATAATAATAATAATAATAATAATAATAATAATAAAATGCATTTTTGTTTTGTAAAATATTCTGCACATTTTTTCCAGGTAACAATCAAATATGATCTTCTAGTCACAAAATATATATCTCATCAAATCGCCTTGTGTGTGTATATATATATATATATATATATATATATATATATATTGACCTTATGTAGGTTTGTATGTTTAGACTATTGTGTTTGTTTTGCTTTGCTTTTTAATGTTTTCTCATTCAGCAGGTGCTTCATCTGGTAACTGAGGACAATTTCTAGTATTGAACACTGCAGTGAAATGGTTTCTATGGTTACAGAGTATCTCCAGAAGTACTTATAAACCTGGTTGTTGTTCCTGTGTCTGCGCTAATTTGTTTAGGTTGCTGATAAGATGTCTCTCCGTAGTTCATTTCCGTACTTTTCTACTGAAGTCTGACAACAGGAATATAGAGAAAGTGAATTACACTGAATGTCTGATACATTCCAATAGTAATTTCAGCAATGGTAACACATAGCTGGAATAGTAGTACAGATGTCAAAGTGAAATACTAAGAGCCAGAATGTTTATTTGTATATTAGAAGAGTCTCAAGGAATATAGTGAAATACAACTTAGAAAGGTAGGAGCAAAATATATTTTATATATATATATATATATATATATATATATATATATATATATATATATATATATATATATACATACACTCACCTAAAGGATTATTAGGAACACCTGTTCAATTTCTCATTAATGCAATTATCTAACCAACCAATCACATGGCAGTTGCTTCAATGCATTTAGGGGTGTGGTCCTGGTCAAGACAATCTCCTGAACTCCAAACTGAATGTCTGAATGGGAAAGAAAGGTGATTTAAGCAATTTTGAGCGTGGCATGGTTGTTGGTGCCAGACGGGCCGGTCTGAGTATTTCACAATCTGCTCAGTTACTGGGATTTTCACGCACAACCATTTCTAGGGTTTACAAAGAATGGTGTGAAAAGGGAAAAACATCTAGTATGCGGCAGTCCTGTGGGCGAAAATGCCTTGTTGATGCTAGAGGTCAGAGGAGAATGGGCCGACTGATTCAAGCTGATAGAAGAGCAACTTTGACTGAAATAACCACTCGTTACAACCGAGGTATGCAGCAAAGCATTTGTGAAGCCACAACACATACAACCGTGAGGCGGATGGGCTACAACAGCAGAAGACCCCACTGGGTACCACTCATCTCCACTACAAATAGGAAAAAGAGGCTACAATTTGCACAAGCTCACCAAAATTGGACAGTTGAAGACTGGAAAAATGTTGCCTGGTCTGATGAGTCTCGATTTCTGTTGAGACATTCAGATGGTAGAGTCAGAATTTGGCGTAAACAGAATGAGAACATGGATCCATCATGCCTTGTTACCACTGTGCAGGCTGGTGGTGGTGGTGTAATGGTGTGGGGGATGTTTTCTTGGCACACTTTAGGCCCCTTAGTGCCAATTGGGCATCGTTTAAATGCCACGGCCTACCTGAGCATTGTTTCTGACCATGTCCATCCCTTTATGACCACCATGTACCCATCCTCTGATGGCTAAATCCAGCAGGATAATGCACCATGTCACAAAGGTCGAATCATTTCAAATTGGTTTCTTGAACATGACAATGAGTTCACTGTACTAAACTGGCTCCCACAGTCACCAGATCTCAACCCAATAGAGCATCTTTGGGATGTGGTGGAATGGGAGCTTCGTGCCCTGGATGTGCATCCCACAAATCTCCATCAACTGCAAGATGCTATCCTATCAATATGAGCCAACATTTCTAAAGAATGCTTTCAGCACCTTGTTGAATCAATGCCACGTACAATTAAGGAAGTTCTGAAGGCGAAAGGGGGTCAAACACAGTATTAGTATGGTGTTCCTAATAATCCTTTAGGTGAGTGTATATATATATATATATATGAACTATAACATGCAACTGGGACTGGGAGACTAGTGCTTCAGTTTGTGTTCCTGTTTGTGCTGTGTTAATTTTCAGTGTGTTACTGTCGTAATTGAAAAGCTGTTCTGACTTAGGGCTATACCTGCTATGTGTGCAAGATATGCTGTAGCCAAAAACAAAACTCTTGGGACAGGGGTTTACATATTCCAAGATGGTTACAGTGTACTGGCTGACATAAGTGTAAACAGTAACTCTTCATTGGTTCTTAGAAAACCTGGTTCACATATAAAGGAAGAGGACAGAATTTGGTTATTATAACATCACCTCACATTTAGGTTGTTAAAGGGGTTTCTAATATAAATCATTGAAATGAAAAATGCCCTTCATCTAAAGATGGTAGCCATGTAGCCTATGTAATCATAATTAGGTACATTATCTCAGCATTATCTCTATAAACACTTCAATATAATGTTAAAATTGCTTTTTTCAGTTAATGGCAGCCTGTGTTTTTGTTTTAAAATGTCTATGAAAACACTTCAAACTTCATTAAAAACCTGTGACACCAACCATGACAGAAACATTGTTTAGCACACATCCAACCTGCTGTTCATTCACTTCATAAACTTTGTACCCAATCTCTGCTGCCATTGATTGGTCCTGTCACGGCAATATAATTACAGGGAAAAATAAAATGATGAGTCAGATTCCATTATTAGCCTGGGTAACCCTGACAAGCACTTGCTGGTACAAGGAACCTTTTGGGAAAAATATTCAAAACCCTGATAGCATGATGGGACAACTGTTAGATAATAGGTAATGTAATAATGTATGTTGCTTTTACTGTGTTATAAATGCTGAGCAATACTATATCACATCTTAGAGAGAGAGAGAGAGAGAGAGAGAGAGAGCGAGAGAGAGAGAGAGAGAGAAGTGCAGTGCTAAACGGTGCACAAAATGGTTGCCCTGAAAAAGGCACTGCATGCCCCAGAAGCCTGCCTTTGTGTATCTGTTTCCATAGACTTTGCCTATTTCAAATGCCCAGCACCATAGCAATCCCCCAAAAGTGCCACAATATCAATCTATCTAGCTATCTAGCTAAATTATTACTAGAGAGTTCAGTTTGGTAAGTTTTTGTGGTAATTGTCATTCAATATTTTATTTTTTTCTTAGCAAAATGATACAATAAGACAAAATGCATACAACTATAGGATATACATTACCAATACATTGTAAGAGTATAATGTTTTCACATGAATAAATAAACATATGCAAAAATACACAAATCAGAGATGGATGTCTAAAACTAGATCTGTAAAGTTTTAAAATGTATACTGCTTTGCATCTGAGTGTTCAGAGCATCTTTATCCTAGCCTGCAACTATAACAACAGATAAGGGAACAGATTGTCATATGAAAATGTTCCAAACATCAGATGCTGATCAGCCTGTTGGAATTATAAACAATTAGAGCCTGAAAACATAACATTATTGTTGCTTGGAGTGCATATAGTGACATTGAATGCAATACCTTGGCAAGTTTATATATATATAATGCATAATGCTACATATATACTGATTTTTGTATTTGTTTTATTGTTTTCCTTTTTGTTTTATTGCATAAAGAAAAACTGGCTAAATATATCAACTGCTTTATGATTGATATATATATATATATATATATATATATATATATATATATATGGAAATTACAGACATTGAGAAAACATATTGAAAACTTCAAAAAGGTTCAATAGCAAGATAATATAGCATTTCAAACATGATTCAAAAATTGTTTGCTTGAACAAGCACAGTTGGAGTTTTCTAAATTATTAAATTGTCAAAAAGCTTGGGGAGGCTTGTAAAATGTAACCTTTCCTCAGGCTTACATTTTTTTTTTCTTTAAAGCTCCAGCATATCATTTTGGAATAGTATGCCATGCAATGACACTAAGGGCTGGTTTCACAGACACAGATTAACATTGGTTACCCAGTGTGGTTTTTTTTTTTTTGGTTGAGTATTTTAAGATTAGTGCTAACTGAGGTCTGTAAAACTAGCTGTAAATCAGTTTTGTAACTCTGTAGATTCAATATGAACGCAATTGTCAAGTTGGATTCATTTTGTTTTACTTTTTGTTTTCCTTTGTTTTCGGCAGGTTTTAATTCTATTTTAAATCAATAGTTCCCTTAATAAAACTCTTTTCTACTTTACTGTACAGGTTTCAGTCCTTCATAAGCCTTACGTTTACTTTATTTGATTGGTTGAAAAATCATTTACAGGACAAACTTGGTTAGGATTCAAAATCAGAGTTAGAACCTTTTTCATGACTTATTAAATTACAAGCACATCTATAAGTTTACTTTCCATTGTTAATAGAAAGCATCTAAAGAAAGAGTTCAAGCAGGATCTGAGTCCCTGCCTCGAGGGAAGATGCAGCCTTAGGGCATTGATTATGACAGCTGCTGCTTGGTAGTTTTCTTTATCAATGCTAATAACTTCAATGCTTTGAATACATGAAGTATATGCCCTTAGTGACCACAGTGGGAATTCAAACTGAATTAAAAATAAATAAAGTATATATTTTTGAACATATAGATGGTTCAAACTAAGTGCCTTAATCAGATTCAAGGAAAAAAAAAACTCTTTACATTTGGAACTATGTAATGCCAGCAATTTTTCAAATGTATATATTTATGTATTGATTAATTGATTAGTTGATTCATATTTCAGGAATCAAGGTCTACATCTACATATATTTTTAAAAGCCAACACAGTCTTATCAGGCTGTAGACACTGATATTTTAATCTGCAAAACTAAACAACAGTAGTAGCAGCACCAGCAGTAGTAGTAGCAGTAAAGTTGTTTTTCTTACAGGTTTTCTGTGTGAGGAAATGTTTAACTGACACCTTCAAATTATTTTGTGGACATATTGTAAATTCTGAACAATACAGTTTGGTGGGGTACATAACACACTGGCTATAAACACTGCATTGAAACAAGTCACAGATTCCGGTTAGACTCCTCGTGCATATTTAAACTGTAAATGACTCTGTCCGTCTTTAAATAACCCATATATTATATATATCAGAAGAGATGGAATAGAAATGATGTTATATTAGAACTAATGTGCATGATGTATGATTTCTAGAAAGGCAAGGATATTAATTCTAAAAATTTCAAAGAAATATAACATTTCCTGTCATTCATTCTTCACACCCTAAATTAATTTGATGCAAGACTACAATGTTTCATGATTTGCTCGTCATCTTATCTCACTTTGGAAATCTAGTTGCTTTGAAAATATCCCCGGCACTAATTACTGTATTGTTGGTTGCTGTGATAAAATGTCATATTTTGTATGCACTACAAGAAATTTGGAGGAATTTATAAACACCATTTTATAATAACTATTTCAATATCATTCATGTGATGAAATTCCATATACATATTTTACAGCAATGACCAAATATAAGAATGTATTTAAAAAAATACAATTTTAAAAATATATCTTGTCCTATATTCATGGACTATATTTGAGTCAAGTCAAGGGTGTTTTGCGAAATGATTAAATAGTTTATTCAGTTAAATGAGTGGCCGAATGGCCCTACTTCTAAAACATTGATAAACCTACCTGCAGTGATTGTGTGGAAAAGAGTGGAACAAAAAAGGGGTCACACATGACAGAGATTATGATTATGAGGAAGTAATAATGCAAATTTTAAGATTATGGTTGTCAGTGACGCTGAAGCTTCAAATAATGCTCATGCTGTAAAAATGTTGGTGTCGCCAAAAACAACGTCAGATGATGGCACAGGAGGGAAAAGAACAGCTGCTTTTGAAACACACAGGCTCAGAGGAAATACATTTATGGACCTAAAAGCTCTCATTTCTTGTGATATTACCATATTGGAATACAAACTTGGATTTTTGTATTATAAGCAGCTATCAGATACCAGCTAAGATAATGGTCTCACTAACACCCCCTAATGGTGTGTAAAGAAACGTTTATTTTTCCCATCCATTGCTGAAGATGTCTTATCTGTTTAATATGATAGGGTAGGCCTACATTTTTTTACTTATTTTTTAATTCTCTGCTTTGCTTACATTTCAGGCTGTTTTATATATAGTAGATATTATTGATATCTGCCAGATACCTTCAAAGAAAATCTTCATTATAGAGTAATAATTTCATTTTAGGATCAAAAGATTGCCATCATAAGATCTGCTCATGTTAAATAGTTCAAAGTGGGCGATTTTTCCTTGGATTTGCAATTTGTACGGAACTGGTGGAATGATCAAATATTAGAGTCAATTCATGATTTAAATGCTTACATAACTACTTTATTCAAATGCATTTGTTTCAAGATCAAAAATAAATTCCCTTCTACTTACCTACAATGTTATTTTATATAGGGAAATAAACCTAACAATATACATAAATGAAAATAAAATGTATCCCAAATGAGTTCCAATGTCATCCATGTGGGTGCTTTGAATTAGTGGTGGTGGAGTTGTGACCTGCTAACATGTAAAGCGCTATAGAAGTGTAATGTTTATTATGTAATTCATATTACCCAACATGTACTTTTCCCTTGTTAATATAATCATGATTAATCTAGAGTTTTAAAAGCAATTTACAATTCCTTGTTTTGAAAGGATGTTCTACTGAGACCTAAAAGCGAGTTTTTACTCAATTACAGTTACTGTAATATTTTTAACAGGGAAAATGAAGTCTACAGATGATCAAATCCTCTAAGGCTTTTTCAATTCCAAACGTTATGTATCAGATACAAAATGGAGAAAAATAGAATTAAACAAAAAACATTGTAAGCCTATAGACTTCTTGGATTTGATTTGAAAACCTCCACACTGTCCCATTCCCACGCTGGATCAGATGGAGTTCCTCTCATTACAATATGATATTTGGTGTTTGCCAAAAAGTTGTGTTTATATATTGTATATTTGTGTTCTGTTGGCTAGAGTTAAATAACTTAACTTAATTTGAATTTCTAAGCATTCCAAGATCTCCAAAATTGGTCCCAGTATGTGGAAATACTCACGTGTAAATGCATAGGGATTAGGTTCTTATTTATGCACTTGAATCGTGGGCATATTTTTCTGGTATTAAAAATGGTCAAATTAATCACTTCATATTCTCCTTTATGTGTACATCTCCATAGGTCACACAGTTTAACCTTTGTAAAAATATGCATAACCCAAATATTAACTTAATTTTGAACTGTGCAAGAAAATCACCATCTATTCATTACAATCTCAACATGAAAAACCTCTTTTGAAACATCTTGATCCCAACAAAAATATTTAGTGCATACGAATGCAGTTGCTGACAGGTTCTACTATTAATCCTCATTTTCTTTACCCATTTATTTACCCATTGTTACAGTGGGTTAAACTATCTTGCAACAATTTGGTTTCCACCAGTATATATAAGCTGGATAGTTACTGTGGAAGATTATTGATGATGGCAACAATTCACTGGAGCAACATTTGACAGCTGCATGAAATCTGAAGCTGTCATAAGTGAAGTTTGCCTACAGGATTTTATCACTCCTGGCAAGTCTGCACTTTTCTGATTATCTAAAATGTTATCAGTAATCCTTGAAAAAGACAAACACCACTGTTACCAGAATCTTCCTAGCTGTCTTTAAAACCGTTGTTTTCCTTAACTATGGATATTAAGACATCATTACATTACCATTACTAGTCTGAATTATATTTATATTTTTTCGGACTTTATGTTGTGTTACATAGTGTCATTGAGCCACGTCATAACTTAACATTCAGTGCTGTAATAAGGTCATCACTGGAAAACCTAGTCTGTGTTCCAATTAGTTTGTTTTGAGATTCACAACATATCCTCCTATTCATTTCATTTCTACCAATTACTTGTAGTTAAAAAAAATATTGTATTGCTAACAGCAATAGCAATAATAGTGTGATGAATTCACTTTGGATGAATTCTCCTGATACTGATCTCCTGAGCTTGTCTTTTACAATGGCAGGATTAGGATACAAAATATATTGTTATTATATTTTCAAAACTAACCATTCAAATCATCCTGTTTGACTTTAAATGTATTTCTCATTCACTTCACCTGTGTCTTTACTCTATTATGTGTAATATATCCCTGTACAAAAAATATAATATTGGTCTCTGTGTGTTTAAATTCTTATTGCAATGATACATAGCAAACAACTCGAGGTGCTAACAGAAACAAACTCACAGCACAGATGAACATTGATGTAAATTTAATCTGAGTTACGCCATCAGTTTTGTTGATTAAAAAGTAAAGGAAGCTTTGAGTGGAACATATGAAAAGATGTATTACAACCCAATAAGTGTGCCCTGGCTCATAGGGAAATCATAGGGATATTCTGTGCTTGGAGACTAGTCCTTTAGCATAGTTGCTTGTTTGGGCAATACAGTTTGTAATTTTGTTTTGAGAATTTGTAGTATTTTCGGATTGGGAGTATTTGTGTGGCCCAGTCAGGCTTTGTTCCATGTTTCAGTTTGTGTTCTGGAAAAAAAAAGGAATTTCACAGTCTTTCCTTTCAACTTGCAGTTTTTTTCTTGAGACTGATAATTGTACTAAATATAGCATTTAATCTGAAATATGTATTGATGTAATGTAACTACTTCATCATTCAGTTTTTCACATGGATGAAAGCACCCAGTATGGTATTTTTGTAGTGCTATTAATCTTTTCTTCAAGCTCCATCCATTTAAAAACTACTGCCTTTATTAAATCTTTGGCAGTTGATCCCGCATTAATACGACCTATAATTTTTTTTCTTCCATGCAGCGCATTAAGCACTTGAATCAAGATCACACTGCTTCTTGAGTGAAGGTAACAGTTTGTATTCAGCACCAGTGTGTTTTGGCAGAATAGAAGTCAAGGATTTGTTTGGATAGTGACAACAACTTTCGTACAAGCAGTCAATTTTATCGTCAGCTCAAGCATGTGGCCAACAGTGGTTGCATCCATTGACATATTTTATCATAGCTTGCAGCATAATGTATTGATTTGTAGTCTCGTTATAATCTATAAACTCACTTAACTCATTGTGGCATTAAATCTTATTTCTAGGCACAGAAGACAAATTTCTATGAAAGTACTTATATTATTATGACAGTGATGTCTAGTTAGGGGATATTATTAATTTTCTGGTTTACAAGACAGTTCAAATGTATGTGTTTCACTTTATAATAATTTGTCAATCACTGATCATAGACATTTCACATAACCAAATTCGGAAAGTACAGATTTCATCACCAAAAGAAAGACCATACCATTTGCAATAAATGATTTCTGATTTAAATTGCTGTGGTCTCTAAATGTGAACACACAAAACAGAAATGCAACACAGTGCAGAGGGGTAGCTGGCAGTTTATGAAACAGTTAAGAAACATTAATAATTAAATTGATACATTAGCAATAAACCTTTATAAGATATGATTTACCATTTATATTTATACAAAATAGAATTAAAATAGTGTTTTGGAAGCTGCCAATGTGTTACCAATTGTTTTTCATAATGTGTAATAATATTGATGATTCTTTTAGTACAATAAGTGAAAACAAAGCAATACAATACAGAAATACAATGCAGAATTTTCCCACCTCCATGTCTTGTTGTTTGTTTGTTTAAGCATGTTTACTGGAATGGACAAAATACATTCATCTTCATTCATTACATTATAATATATCCCCTGAAGGCATTTGTTTATTAATTTAATGATTTGTATAAGGTTTACTTTAACATTAAAAAGTTTATGTGTGTGTGTCTGGGTATTTGAATTAATTGTTTTCATTCTATTATGATGTTTCACCTCACCTTTTGTTTTCAGCAGTATGCCAGTGATTTGATCTATTGTGTATTAAATGGTAAGATTTCTATATTTGCATTTGAACTGCAAAATATATATGTCATGACAGTGTACAGAATCTCAGGTTTTGGAATCACATGCACTACATAAATCCTACATCTGGGAGCTCAAATTAGTTCCTAACACTATAATTGTGAGCTATAATTAGAAGGTAAAATGCACAGGGTTTCACTAGTAGCCCACAACTTTACCTCTTCAATTAATATATAATCAAGAAGATCAGGTGTTACGTAAAGCAATTAGAATGCTGGAAGACCAACATTTTCTGAAGCCTTGTCAAAACATGTCCAAAAAACCTTCAGGTATTGCTCTTATCTAGCTTTATGTAGGCATAGATATGTTTGTGAGCTTGGAACATTGTAACTTTCCATGGGGCAGTTTAAACACATTTACCCCCCCCCCCCCAACCCCACCAAAAATAACTTGTATCTATCTCATTCTTTTTTTATCCAGATCTGACCCCTGGCTGATTCTTCTCTAAAAAAACATGACTTTTGTGTTTTGCATTCACTCCTACCACCGACATTTTTGTAATTTGCAGGCAAAAAAGGAGGAAGACCCTTAACAAAGTACATATATGTACACTCACCTAAAGGATTATTAGGAACACCATACTAATACTGTGTTTGACCCCCTTTCGCCTTCAGAACTGCCTTAATTGTACGTGGCATTGATTCAACAAGGTGCTGAAAGCATTCTTTAGAAATGTTGGCCCATATTGATAGGATAGCATCTTGCAGTTGATGGAGATTTGTGGGATGCAGATCCAGGGCACGAAGCTCCCGTTCCACCACATCCCAAAGATGCTCTATTGGGTTGAGATCTGGTGACTGTGGGGGCCAGTTTAGTACAGTGAACTCATTGTCATGTTCAAGAAACCAATTTGAAATGATTCGACCTTTGTGACATGCTGCATTATCCTGCTGGAAGTAGCCATCAGAGGATGGGTACATGGTGGTCATAAAGGGATGGACATGGTCAGAAACAATGCTCAGGTAGGCCGTGGCATTTAAACGATGCCCAATTAGCACTAAGGGGCCTAAAGTGTGCCAAGAAAACATCCCCCACACCATTACACCACCACCACCAGCCTGCACAGTGGTAACAAGGCATGATGGATCCATGTTCTCATTCTGTTTACGCCAAATTCTGACTCTACCATCTGAATGTCTCAACAGAAATCGAGACTCATCAGACCAGGCAACATTTTTCCAGTCTTCAACTGTCCAATTTTGGTGAGCTTGTGCAAATTGTAGCCTCTTTTTCCTATTTGTAGTGGAGATGAGTGGTACCCGGTGGGGTCTTCTGCTGTTGTAGCCCATCCGCCTCAAGGTTGTACGTGTTGTGGCTTCACAAATGCTTTGCTGCATACCTCGGTTGTAACGAGTGGTTATTTCAGTCAAAGTTGCTCTTCTATCAGCTTGAATCAGTCGGCCCATTCTCCTCTGACCTCTAGCATCAACAAGGCATTTTCACCCACAGGACTGCCGCATACTGGATGTTTTTCCCTTTTCACACCATTCTTTGTAAACCCTAGAAATGGTTGTGCGTGAAAATCCAGTAACTGAGCAGATTGTGAAACACTCAGACCGGCCCGTCTGGCACCAACAACCATGCCACGCTCAAAATTGCTTAAATCACCTTTCTTTCCCATTCAGACATTCAGTTTGGAGTTCAGGAGATTGTCTTGACCAGGACCACACCCCTAAATGCATTGAAGCAACTGCCATGTGATTGGTTGGTTAGATAATTGCATTAATGAGAAATTTGAACAGGTGTTCCTAATAATCCTTTAGGTGAGTGTATATTATAATGGAAGTGACTAAACTTATTTCCTTATTTCACTAAGCTGCTTCTCTTCCTGGAACATATATTGTGCCATAAAACAGTTAAAAAGACTGAGAAGAAAAAGCCTGTACAAGCCTTTGTGACTCACAGGAGCCTGACTCTCATAAATGCCTGAAGCTTTTATAATTAACACTATAATTAGCTCTGCTTACTATATTTATTTTTGACCCATTCAGGTTTCTCTTTTGTTTAGTTTTCATCCTACCTATGATTTCGTCAAATCCTACACATTCAAAGTCCCCTCTATACTCAAATCCATTTGCAGTCCAGGAGAGCTGATAATTAAAAAGCATTTGAATCTAATTGTGTGGCCATCCTACTGTGGTTGTAATGAATAGATAGTCCTTCAGTTCAGCTGGAGATATTGCTGTTTTTCAGGTGTCAGAATTATCACCTCACCTCTAGGACATTAAAAGCAAAGCCAACTCCTCCTGCAAAGGGAGGACGTTTAACAATCATAACAAATTCATCCTCAGTCCCAAATGCAGTTTACATGCTTAGATACATCAAAAGAAAACATAATCTTGCAAAAACAAAAGTTGTGAAAAGTCATTCAGATTAATAACAGAAGCACATCACTATACTGCACTTCTTTAGTATTTTGAACACAGGCAGTGAACTCAGAAATGGATGACTCACTGTGTACTCACTCTCTTAGCAATGGGAGTCACTGGATGACCTCTGCTCTATTACGTTTGACAGGAAAACTATTCAATGAATACAGACATCTTTCATTGATGTTATATTCTGCTTCTGGTGTGTGTTTCATTCATTACATTTAATGTTGCTGTTTTCCTAATATGTTGCGCACTTCCGCGTATTAGATATTTGATTACTTATTTTTATACTGTATTTCAAGAAAGTTTCAATATAATGCCAGCAATAGCAAAGTATATTAAGTTTGAAATATATGGTATGTTATAACTGAATTGTCCTTGGCACCAGTGTGGCAGAACCTTGCTGTCTTGCTGAGTTTCAGTTCCAGGTGGTTCTTCACTAGAATTTCTGTCAAGCTGAGTGAGAACCAACCGTGAAACAGTGGCCCCACAACCTGATACTTTCTCGGTCGTTGCCAGGTCAGGGAAAGGGGCCTGAAAGCCCCTATAACTAGGAATAATACAATCATATATTGTTTCATACAGCTTTAAACTATAACTTTTTTTCTCTAAGGAGAGATGAGTAGAGGCCTCATTTCATAAAACAGTTGGGGGGAGCAACAAAGCAGGTATGAAGCAAACCGTTTGAAATGCCATCTTCCAGCAGGGGAGGGAGTCTACCCAATCCGGGGCCTCCTAGGTCGCTGAATAACTTAATGAAATACTTGTTCCATCTGTTCTTCTTCTCATTTAAACTGCCATTTGATGATCCCAAGCATGTGGCCCAGCTTTTGAGAAATAACCCAATCTGTCCCCCTGGAGGATACACCAGGTGATCAAACTTAAACCAGCTTCTTGACCCCACCTCCAAAAACCCATCGATGCTGTAATGGGTTGTATGCTATGTCTGTAAGGCTGAGCAGCCATGCTAAGGACTTAATCATAATTTGCAATGCAAACAAGTATGGGATGCACATTACCATTGACATGTTTGAGCTGTAGTCTCTAAAACATTGGTGAAGGTTTTATATCATGAGATCATTAAGAATAACCACATGGATGAAGCAGGAGTCTTACTGCTCCATGATTGGGAATAGTTCAGGATGATGCTATACTATAATATATACTATAGTGTTCCTGGTGTTGAGCCACTGTACATCATCCATAAAATCATCTATCTGGTAGCATTCTGGATAGCCTTCATTTCTATTTTTATTTTTGTATATTTTTATTTCCATTAAATATTTAAGACTTATATTGTGCTACTTCATAATCAGCTGACACGTTATTTTCTTTATGCATATAAATGTGACTCATTTGTACTTAAATAATTAAATACATGCTACTGTATGTTATTCTTTAAAAAAAAACTGAATAAAGACTATAAACAATGTTAATAACAAACAATCACATTAGCCTACATTTACACAAATGATACGAGCACTGGAATGAAACCAAAACATGTACCTTCAAAATGTAATTGTCTGATATTGGTTATGTACATCTCTGGATATATTAAAATGGATAAAACATGTGAATTCCTTACCCATGATCAGGTAAATGTTTGTTGAATTAAGTAGATGAATATTTAGTCCCATACAATTTCAAAAGTGATCAGTTACATTTCCATATAGACACTTAAAATTAGTTGTAAGAACATGTACCTTTATAAATTCCTTGCTCATAAATTGTAATATATGTTTAGTATATCTGATTAATATGAAAGTGATATGAATGTATAAACAGCTCTGGAAAAAATTAAGAGATCACTGCAATATTTTCTTAAATCAGCATCTCTACATGTATTGCAGCCATTCCATTGCTTTCATATTTGTATTTGGAATTTCGGAGAAATGTTGTCAGTAGCTTATAGAATAAAACATAAATGTTCATTTTACCCAAACACATACCTATAAATAGTAAAACCAGAGAAAAAGGTAATTTTGCAGTGGTCTCTTAATCTTTTCCGGAGCTTTATATACACTGATCAGCCATAACATTATGAAAATGGAAATGCAGAGGATGGTGCTGAACTACCTGTTGCCAAGCTCAACTTACAAGCATCCTCATCCCCCATCATTGACACATGATGCCGTGGAAGCCTTCCTGAAGACATTCGAGTGGACAGCAAAGTGTGAACAGTGGCTGACGAAAAAGTGGGCAGGAATCATCTTACCATTACACTGTGAGGAAGCCCAAAAAGCCTGCTCAGACTTGGAGCCAGCCGATGCCAATGACTAAAATAAGTTAAATAAGGAAATTCTTGCTTGGCTTGGCGTCACCACAGCTGTAAGGGCTCATCTATTTCCTGGATGATTCAAAATGAACAAGCTCCATAGTCACAAACATTTGACTTGATTCATTTGGCCAAGAATTGTCTAGAACCAGACAGCCTCAACCCCGGGGCCATGTTTGAATGAATTGTAATGGACAGGTTCATGAGGGGTCTGCCATATGAACTCAAGGAAATAGTCAGCCAGTACAGCCTCACCACAGCAGATGAGGTGGTGGACTTCGTGGAACAATGTCACACCTCAAACGAGTTGTTGAAATCACAGAGGAATGAGAAATCCTCTGTGCAGAAGAAGAGCCCGAGGGTGTCAGAGGAATGACGCCCCAGTTCACTGTTGCCCCTGCACTGGAAAGCCAGTAGTGATGATCAACACCGCAAGGGAAACAGCACCCACCTGGAATCACAGGGGACCGAGTACTGGTCCTAGTACCCACAATGAAAATGTAAGTTCATTGACACCTAGAGAGTCCCATATGAAGCCCTGGCCAAGGGAAGCCCAGTGAATTTTCTAATTTGTCAACCAGGGAGAAGAAAATCAGAACAAGTATACCACTACCAGATCTCACAAAAGGATATTGGCAAGTTCCATTGACCCAAGCAGCCAAGGAGAAAACTGCATTTGCCACACCTGAGGCTTATACCAGTGTACAGTACTTCCTTTCGAAATATACAGAGCCCCAGACACTTTTCAATGCATGATGGACCACATCCTCAGACCCCACCAAGCCCATGCTGCAGTGTAGCTAGACGATGTCATTATCCACAGTCACACCTGGGAAAATCACCTGATTTCTTGGCATCATTCCTGGTCTAGACTGATGACTCAGATAAAGGACTGGGGGCTGTTTTGTGAGAGCTCATACAGAAATATAGAAAAGGAGTATTTGGTATCAAGTTGGCCATGACATACTATCTATGCTCCCCTGGCTTGGATTAAATGTAAACCAACAAATAACATAGTGGTTCTTGAGTCTAAGGTATTCTATTTCCAGGTGGTGCAGCGCTTGCGTTGTGCAACGCCGGTGCCCTCTCCCACCTACACTCTTTGTATTTGCTTTGTCCATGGTAATCAAAGACCCGTGCCCTCACCTCGTTATATCACTCCCCCCAGAGGTATGTAACGAGGTGAGGGGCCAGGCCTTTGATCACTGTTATGCGCCTGCACAAATGCTCTCTTTTGCCACGGACAAGACAACGGACAGCACAGCCAGGTCTCCATAGACAGGACCACGGACAGCGCAGCCAGGTCTCAGTGGATCAGGACCATGGACAGCACTATGGGGAAACCAAACAAATAGCCACAACTGCCTTGGATTAAGAATCACCCAGACTGTGAACAGGTGTAGCTGATCAGTGAGTCGGCTATTTAACCCCACCCTGTGGTTTTTCTTAGTTTTAGTAGCTGGTGGCTAGAGGAGCAACAACAGGAGCAACAGAAGGAGAAGGAGAAGGAGAAGGAGAAGGAGAAGGAGAAGGAGAAGGAGAAGGAGAAGGAGAAGGAGAAGGAGAAGGAGAAGGAGAAGGAGAAGGAGAAGGAGAAGGAGAAGGCACACAACAACAACAACAACTGACTGGATTGATTATTGGATGATGAATTGAACTGTCTGAGGACCCTGAATGGGGTTTGGATGACTACAACCCCGGAAAAACCCATTGACTGCCTGACTCCTCAAGAGTGTTTTGTGTGCTGTTTTGATTGTTTGTTATACCTGGGAAACTGCTTAGCTGTCCAGGGGTAGCTAGGTTTTGTGTGTAGCAAACCATCCCTTCTACATATAGTGCTTCCTACAAGGAGCTAGGTTTTGGTTTCATATCTTAATTTTTCCAGAATGGAGACAAATAAACCACAATAGTATTTTACAATATTCCTCTCCCTGAGTCTTGTGTTTTGACATTTGTTACCCACCTGTCCAGCAGAGACTACATTAGCCCAACCCCGCACCTTGTTACAGTATTTAAAACCTAGCAACCATGTGTGGATTGAATGCAAACGTTTACATATATTGTCCATCCATCCATCCATCCATCTTTGACACAGAGAGGGGGAGAACATGCAAACTCCACACAGACAGGCACCCCAACCCGGGACTTGAAGCTAGGACCCTGGAGGTGTGAGGCCACCGTGCCGCCCTATGTATATATTGTAAAGGGTTAAAATATAACGCATACAAAAAAGAATGTATTAATGTCGTGATGAATTCAACATCAGTAAAAACAAGAAAAGTCCTCTAATAAAAACCTCTAGCAAACAAAACAACACTAAACATTTTACCAATAGGGCAGCTGTATGAGGATAAACATGAGAAATGACTTCCTTGGGTGCTTTTGAAATACATTAACATTGCCACAGGCTTCAATGTTTAGGCTCTTGTAGTACAGGGAGTTCTGACAGTCCAAACAAAGACATTTCCAAACCATACGATACTCATGAAACCTACTTTAGAGCAAAGACTATAAAAACAAAAGCCGAACAACAAGACAAGCAAACAATCCAAAACAGAACAAGTTATGGTTACTATAGCGCCCAACAGATACAAAGCTATTCCATCATCCTTTCCAGAAACGTGTAGCTGCAGTGCTTTAATATATAAAGAAGAAATGATCAAGTAAAATTGACCTTATATAGAACCTTCCATCTGCTGTATCACATTTCAAAGAATCTCTAAATTAAAGAAACATTATACACATCGAAAGCTGTCAAATCTAATCAGAATAAATGAAGAATTGGCATCATCAGTTAGTAGATGAAGGCTATTTCTAAAGTCATTCTCAACACAAAAATCAGAATCAATCCACCACATTCCCCAAACTGCTTTATTGCAAGATATATAGATCAATTTTAGCTTACAAAAACAAACACATACAGCTGTATAACATTTTTCACATGCATTTACCTTTGTTTGAACTTAAAGTAAAGCAGCTGCTAATAAGCAATTACATTTTCCACATCAGAGATCACTCCTCTTAGATGTCATACACAATTTAGGGTTGTTAAAGTTCTATTCTGTGTGGAGTATGAAGTCAACTGTGAACTTTTATTCTCCCAGCAACTATTTGCTGTTTGCCAAACTACATTCACTGTTACATTTCAATCTGCTGAAGCATGTTAAGTGCATTCAATTACTAAGCTTTTCTACTTCCCCATTCCCATCTAATATGTGCTTGTTTTATGTAAACATCGGAGTGCCATACTGTTGTATCTCTAGACACACTTCTTCCATTTTCATGTGTTTTCTGCAGTTGCTTTTACTAGCCTTGTGTATACTTATGTTTAAATTATGTCTGCCACATAAGCGTGTAGTTCATATACTTTGTTTCAAGATTTTGCCATATTAAAACTTTAGAAACAATACTTAAAAATACAAAACTAGGCATTATTAATGGAAAACATTAGGTAGCTGACATTGTCTTTCACATTTAAGTTTTGCAGTTATCAGTTACCTGCTGTAAGACTCAGCCAGGCAGGATTAAATTGAAAAGTGTTAATAAACTGCACATTGAATAGCTAGCATTAAACCGCTGACTGCTGCGGTGTTATATGAAACTCCTACTGTGAGTTAAACTGTTACATTCATGAATATATTTGAATTGAAATCACAACTGCTTTTAGCAGGATTTCAACCTCTTAACAGTTTTCCAATTAAAATATTAACTGTGGTACGTTTTACATTAAATTAAGCTGTACTTCATTCCTTAATCTGCTGATTCATTGGATTGTATGCAGTGCTTTATTTTGTAGACATCAGTTTACAATAATGATAACAGGAAATGTGATGTTTGGATAGTGTATCCGTTAATAGCCCCTTCACTACTACTGCCTTGACTACAAGTCTATACCCCAGCGTGTTCACTGGGTAAAATCTTTCCCTTAAGTACCTATAGTACGTCATTCACTATAAGTCATTCAGGAATGTGTCACGGGAAAGGTTGAATGTAAAATGAAAACAGATTTAAGGTTATAGGGGATTCAACACTGGAGAACTGACAACAAAGTATGTGCTTCTGAGAGGTATAGCATAGCCACATGGATTGTAGTGATTCAGTGAGGCTCCCTGGGACATTTCTCTGAACCAGAGGCCACAGATATACAGAGTCAAGCTCTATGAGTTAGATAATAGGAGAGCAAGCAATAAAGCACATCAACTCTGCAAAAGGGTACAACACACATAGTGGGGACAGGGATTTGTCAAAGTGCATTTGGTCAATATGAAACTGAGGAGTTACTATAAAAGTGGGTTTAGAGAGCGCAGTACTTTTATTAGGTCTGAAGTTGTATATTGTATTTCCTTTCTCTTATTGTACTACATGTCTTGAAGTGTATGTATTTTGTGACAAGTCTTCCCAGGAAAAGGTGTCTGCTTAGAAATGAATAATACATTATTATGAAATGAACAGCACTCTAAAAAAATAAATTCTGCTCCTGAAAGATGCACATTGTATTGAGGAAGCCACTGAGGTATCTAGGCAGGATGGAAAGTGCTGTAATTATTAAGATTGACTGATGTCTGCCTGCTCTACGGTATGTATATTGTCCTTAGGAAATCTTGAGATTGCAAAGGCTCTTCTAAGAAATGTTTTGTACAATGGTTCTTTTTCACAGGCAGAATTAAAAAAAAGTGTTATGGGCATGAAGAAGTAAGGGTAGATTTCTTGTATTCTTTTTTTATGAGGGGACTATTGTAGCCTTGGTTTATTATGCCTGTATAATAAATACACATTTTTATATTGTTTTATTAGAGAATATAACTGTTAGCTTGTTTTACAAACTTGGAAACATACACCGATCAGCCATAACATTATGACCACCTGCCTAATATTGTGTAGGTCCCCCTTTTGCCACCAAAACAGCCCTGACCCATCGTGGCATGGACTCCACTAGACCTCTGAAGGTGTGCTGTGGTATCTGGCAACAAGACGTTAGCAGCAGATCCTTTAAGTCCTGTAAGTTGCGAGGTGGGGCCTCCATGGATCGGACTTGTTTGTCCAGCACATCCCACAGATGCTCGACTGGATTGAGATCTGGGGAATTTGGAGGCCAAGTCAACACCTTGTACTTGTGATTCATCAGACTAGGCCACCTTCTTCCATTGCTCCATGGTCCAGTTCTGATGCTCACGTGCCCATTGTAGGCGCTTTCGGCAGTGGACAGGGGTCAGCATGGACACCCTGACAGGTCTGCGGCTACGCAGCCCCATACGCAAGAAACTGCGATGCACTGTGTGTTCTGACACCTTTCTATCAGAACCAGCATTCACTTTTTCAGCAATTTGAACAGGCTTGTCTGTTGGATCGGACCACACAGGCCAGCCTTCGCTCCCCACGTGCATCAATGAGCCTTGGCCGCCCATGACCCTGTCGCCAGTTCACCGCTTTTCCTTCTTTGGACCACTTTTGATAGGTACTGACCACTGCAGACCGGGAACACCCCACAAGAGCTGCAGTTTTGGAGATGCTCTGACCCAGTTGTCTATCCATCACAATTCGGCCCTTGTCAAAGTCGCTCAGATCCTTACGCTTGCCCATTTTTCCTGCTTCTAACACATCAATTTTGAGGACCAAATGTTCACTTGCTGCCTAATATATCCCACCCACTGACAGGTGCCATGATAATGAGATTATCAGTGTTATTCACTTCACCTGTTAGTGGTCATAATGTTATGGCCGATCGGTGTATATTGTGCATGATATTTGTTAGTACATAAATTTATATATTTTCCCTGGATATTTAGTTTTGGGAGAAAGAAACAGTGGCCTCACCATTTTCTGGTGAGTTTTGTATTGTATTTGTATCAGCTATAATCAACAAGAAACAAAGTTGGAACATGAGACTTGGGAGAGTCCTTGTTCGAATACTAACACAAAGCTCAAGCCTCCTCCCCCAAAGAGAAGTAAATTCCATTCAATGTATTTCTTTGTATTAAGATCCTGTGGCATTTGTTCGCTGTCAGATTATAGAGCTCAAGAATAAGAAACACAGACGTCTTGACCACTCTGGAGAGGGACTGGAAATTGGAAATGTGACCTCAGTGCATACCACAATAACAAATTTTGTATATGTATCCTTAACAAAAAACTCTTTAAGTATCTTAAAATATTTTCAGTCTTTCATTTGTCTTCCTATAGTATGTAATTTGGACGATACCTTTTCTTATTAATAGTCAACATGGGTTTAGACGAGGCAGATCATGTCTTACTAATTTATTAGAATTTTTTGAACATGCAACTGCAGCTGTAGATCACGTGAAAGCATATGATATGATATACTTAGATTTTCAAAAAGCTTTTGATAAGGTTTCACACCAAAGACTGATCCTCAAATTGGAAGCTGTAGGCAGGGTCATGTAAGTAGATGGATCATGAACTGGTTGATGTATAGGAAACAGAGGGTGTCGATTAGAGGAGTTGCTTCTAACTGGAGTGAGGTTGTTAGTGGAGTTCCACAGGGATCAGTACTAGGGCCCTTGCTGTTTCTAATCTATATTAATGATCTGGACTCTGGGATAGTTAGCAAACTTGTCAAATTTGCAGATGATACTAAAATAGGTGGCTCAGCAGATACAATCTCGGCAGCACAGGCTATTCAAAGGGACTTAGATAATGTGTACAGTTCTGGGCTCCACACTTCAAGAAAGATATCGCTGCTCTAGAGGCAGTTCAGAGGAGAGCAACCAGACTTATTCCAGGTCTGAAGTGAATGTCCTACTGAGAGACTGAGGAACTGAACCTTTTCACCCTGGAACAGAGGAGACTACATGGGGACTTGATTCAAGTCTTCAAAATCATGAAAGGCATAGACCACATCAAACCAGAGGAGCTTTTCCAGATCAGCAGGGACACACGCACCTGGGGACACAAATGGAAATTGGGCTTCAAGGCATTCAAAACGGAAAACAGGAGACACTTCACACAGAGAGTCATCACAATCTGAACAAACTCCCCAGCGATGTGGTTGAAGCTGAAAATTTGTGAACATTTAAAAATAGACTGGATAGGATCCTTGGATCACTCAGTTATTAATGGACACCAAACAAGCACGATGGGTCAAATGGCCTCCTCTCGTTTGCAAACTTTCTTATGTTCTAATAGCATTTTATGTTTTATTATTAAATTTAATAATTTTAAATTATACACTCCATGTTATATTTTTAATGGTGCTTATACATGTTTGGATATGGTAAATACCGAAATCACTAGAGAAACTGAAAAAACTAATTTCCAGCAGCACTTAAGTGAAGTCAAAACTGTTTTTATCCTTTGAACACTGACCTTCAAAAGGTCACGAAGTAAGCAAATTCTATGAGATCTTAAAAACACTGAAATATCTTAGTTTGAACTGACTGTGTGCATAGGTTCCAAACACACGAACACTGAAAATATTTGGTATTTTATTTACACAATACCTGCTTATATAATTTTATTTTATACTATTTATCACATATAAATACAGTTAGGTCCATAAACATTTGGACAGTGACACAACTGTCATCATTTTGGCTCTGTACGCCACCACAATGGATGTGAAAAGAAACAATCAAGTTGTGCTTTAAGTGAAGACTTTCATCTTTAATTTGAGGGTAGTTACATCCAAATTGGGTGAACAGTGTAGGAATTACACACATTTTTATATGTGGTTCCCCCAATTTTAGGGGCTCAAAAGTATTTGGACAAATATAATCATGAATTAAATTGTGAGTTTCAATAATTGATTGCATATAATATGAAAGAAACTCTCATTATCTTTTAAAATCTGTTGAATAACCTTTTCCTTTTCATGTCAGTGTTTGTATTTTTCCTTAGTTATTTAAATAATAATTAGCATAGGTATTCCAAATTTAGATTTAAATTGAAAAATATTGACAGAAATTATCATTATTTTAACTGATAAGGGCGTCTGCTAAATCACGATAATGTAATGTAATGTAATAATACAGACATTTTATTTCTCACCAAAAAAGGGGGCAGAAAATCAATGAAAAGCACAATATAATCATATTTAGCAAAGTATCTACTATAAAACATAGCCTGGTGTCATAACTTGAAAGGGAATCAATATAATCTGACTCTCATACATTGTGTGCAATGTGCTTATTCTAGCAAACATCTTGGGACAGATTAACTAAGCTTTTGCTTCAGTGCATCTGGCCCCTTATTCAAATTTGTCATCATTGTTTGGTTGTCTGTACTCTGAAATGACCCAGAAGTGTTGTAGTGATAAGAATGCAAAGTGCTTGCCTAAGTGATGCTACACAAAGCACAGAGCATTCTTCACTTCATAGATTTTGTTTCTACTGGCTAATACAAATTACATTACACCCAAACCAACCCTTAAATTTACATTTCGTTCTGGTGAATGCAAATATCTTGTGTTAAAAAATAAAAATAAAAAAATAAAGCAGCATGCAGCTATACCATGCATTCAATACAGAATAATGCATTTTGTTTTGGCTACATTGTGTGAGATTTTAGTTTGGTTGTATTGAGATTTTCACAAATATGACACAACAACACAATTATCCTGACCACACCTTACTGTTCTCCGATTGTTGCACATTTCCTGGAATTTCAATACATTTCAAAAGTGATTCAATTATTATGTATGCCTATATGAAGCATAATTAGTTAGACTGTTTTCAGTCTTTGTATTGTGTTTGTGAATATTGTTTCTGTGGACTATAGTTAATTAAATGTAAATTTAAAATATTTGACAATGTTTTGACAAATTCCCCTGTACAATTTGGTTTTGCCACAAGGCCTTATTATTCTGTGTTCAGATTTCAGATGGTTAGCTGGGTATTGATCTTATTCATGTACATATTAATGTTTTATGTTCTCAAGAAGGATAGTTATTTAACAGTATTTCAATTACCATTTGATCTTTAATTTTTATCCATCAACAAAAATAATTGTCTTCATTTGTATTCATATTTCTGCACATCAAAGTCAGAAACAAATTAAAAATAAGAGCCTATTCGCTTAATTTGTTTTTTTGCAGTTAATCTACTCAAATGTGCTGTCAGTAATGTGTGTAATCTAACATAAATTCCTGCAGGTATATTCAGTAACATCAGTAACACGCTGTGCTTAAAGACTGTTGGCCTTCTGCACTGTGGCCATTTAATATGCATGGCCTCACTAATTAAGCTTATCTTATCCCAATAATGTGGTTCTGAGACTGCACTCTCAGCCACTCGCATAGGAAGGGTAAGCTTCAGAGCAAGCAGGACAAGATGATGAGCAATTATAAATGCATTCCTAGACTATCAACTTTTGGGATCAGCTTTACAAATGTATTAAGCCAGTAATTTGTAGATATTGACAAAAGTATGATGTCACATGTTAGATTTCCTTAAGACACAAGGTAAATGGCACATCGCTTGTGTTTAAACACTATTGATATGTTTGCCTTGCCTATATTTTAACTATGTTGATTTAAAATATCCCTCTATTTTATCTCTAGATCGTTCCATACAGCACATTTTCTTTTTTTAAGATTGTCCAACATTTTTAAATTGTCTCATGCAGATCCTGTGTTATCATGCCAACACTTACACCATTGTAATTGACAATGTCATCTTCACTTAATCTTGTCTTTTCTGCTGAACAGTTTTATTGTTTAATTGTATAGTTGATTTTGTTAGTTACTCATAATTTATCTGTGCATTGATGTCTGCTTCTGGACAACATGCTTAATGATTAAAACTTCATTACAATATGGCCTAAGAATTGACACATCATTGTGCTGTCCACTTTCCAAGCAATGCATCACTGTAAAAGTAATCAATTACAATGATTTTTTTTAAATGTATTATTATTTATCATTCTTCTTTTTTTCAACTGCCAACTGCCTCTAATACAAGTATTTTCCCATTACAGGCGTTAGAACAAGAACAATATTTATAAAACAATCTAAGCAGACTCAAATGAAATCATGTTTTATAACATGAAGAGAGTATAAGCATGACATATTGCTCACATTAGAAAACAGATCCTTTGCAGCTACACCCTTAAGTACGATTATACCATCTGAAAGTGTTGCTGAATTGCAGACTTAATGTGACACAATACCATTAGGGCCCCCACAGCTTTAAGCCTGAGTTAGAAGACTAAGACACTAAGGAAAAATGACAGGCTAGTTTTGGGAATCCCTTTTAACTTCAAATCAGTAGATTGCATTGGTTCAGCAAATTAATCAATTGTTCTGTTATGGAGGCTATATGAAAGTGCCCTGTAGCAATTAATAATGAGATAGTGAAACTGCAAAGCAAGAATGTGATGTGAGCCATATTATTAGACCATCACCAACAGCAGCTAGGAAATACTTTATAACAATAAATAATCAAAAGTGTCATGACTGAGATTATTTAATTATTATAGTTAATAAAGTAATTAACTATCCACTATCTATGATCGCTCTGACAATCATAGGGGTCCCATGTTATTTAACATCACTACTGCCACTTACATAGTTTGTTCATGTTTATCTAATCAATGAAAACTGACAAGTCTGATTGATCTGCAGTCCTAGGCTTTGTACTTGGTCTCACAGGCCAGAAGTCCACTAGTTCACTAGTGCTCCAGACACTTTCTTCTTTTACTTCTTAGCTCCACTGGTATCGATGGGAGATTCCAGTTCTGCTGCACCGCCTGAATTTGGATGGCACTATATTTATCCCAATAATTAAAACCTACATCTACAAATAAATTACTTCCTGCATATAATTCATTTAATTAGAATGGAGAGTCTGTCAAATCAAAACCCACCATCAGGTATTTGAATTGTAGTTTGTGCTTCTAGCTTAGGTCAAATGTTTGGTTCAAAACCCTGCTCTTGATGTGTGAATAACAGATTTTATGTAAAACAATTATATAAGCTTTTTGCACTTCAGCTCTCCATGTTGAAGGGGGAAAAAAACTTAAATTCAGCAAAGTTTTATGTTTTCTAAGACTAATCACCTGTGTCCAAGTTTGTGACAGGCCATTTTAAAGTCATCCCCCATTATAAGAGAATCATAGCCTGTGAAGCTAAGCTATAAGACAAATGATTTCTAAATTTGGGCTACTACATATAACTTCCTCACTCCTTGCAGACATTTCCAAACCCACAGATAAAGACGTAGATGAATTGGAGAGCCAAATTGACTTTTGCTGTGGATATGAGCACTACCACATTTAAGAATGAAGATGCAGGCATTACTTAGGC
This sequence comes from Amia ocellicauda, assembly GCF_036373705.1. NCBI lineage: Eukaryota > Metazoa > Chordata > Actinopteri > Amiiformes > Amiidae > Amia > Amia ocellicauda. The sequence goes on from NC_089851.1 coordinate 22,985,589, forward strand.
TTGCTGAACTGATGTGCTATAGGCTGTGAACTATTTCTAAAATTGATGTCAGGTGCAAGCAGTCCCTTGGCAGAAGCCTTTGACAGTGCACCCAGATGCTGGAAAAAAATCCAAGATGCAAAAATCTCAATAAACTTCAAGGGAACTGCGCAAGATGAAAGCAAAGGACAGTGCTCTTCAAGTAGGAACATATTCATAGATGAAATTGAACAAGAGGAATATATTTCTGATAAGGAAAAATGAAGGACTGCTATAAGAACAGTGCCAGGGAAATCCATCATACTATACTCAGGAACTGTTATAAAACAGAATAACTTGCTCATGGTACATCAAGTGCTGGGAATTCCTTCTTTATCATCTAAGGCTACTGAAATATGGTGTGTTGTATCAAGGGTTATATTTGACTTAGCATGATCATATTGTACAAAACAAAATATCCATCCAAAACACTATACACAGGGATTGCAAAGCACTTACTAGCATAAAAATACATTTACATTTATTGTCAGACAGTTACATTTTACTTAGTTCAGGGCAGGGTTACAAGAATGTCTTGGTAATTTATATACAAACAGTTTGCTTTTATTTGACCATGTGACACTAATTGACAGTTTGAGCTGTCAAAAACATTTTTATTGTCAATAGGCCACTGACCTTTTCTTGTAATTCAGTGGACAATCTGTGTGCCTCTATGGATTCACCTGAATTTGGTAAATATGAACTCTGGCTACAGGCAAGAGAATGTATGAAGAAACTTCACAATCATTTTTTTTTAAAGATGGATGTTAGATGTACATAAATTAAAAATGCAAATCAGAAACAAAATAATTAGCATACAACTCAAATATCTCGAATGATGTACTCAGTGACATTTTTTCTAGCAGTACCATCAGTTTCTAGTTCATATGAGTCTTTTCAAAACAACTATAGCAGGTGCTGAAATATTTTCAATGAACACTAAAAACATGTTTGCCAGTTTTCCAACTGAACAGGCCTCACATTTAACAATAGTTGTGAAAAGCTGCTGAAACCTTCCCAGAGACTGTTCAAAACCTGACTAAACAGGTGTGTAAAGCCTAATGATATCAAAGTTTCGCAGAGTACTGTGCCTCAGTGACACAAAAGTAAAATAAACAACAAACAAACAAACGGAACAAAAAACAATACAGAAATATATCTAATTGTTCAGATATTCGCTTAGATGACAAAAAATACTAAGGTGCTAAAGTGTCAAAGTGAAAACATTTCAACAGTCTAACCTAAATAAACTGAAAATAAAACTTGCCTCAGGGCTGTTCTTTTCCTGACTTCCATTGTGTTCTCTTTATTTGGCAAGCTGGATATGATTTAATTTTCCTTTGCCATCATGAATCATCTTTTACCAATTTTCTTGTCGCAAGCTTATTCCCATGTGTTGCTTGAGATATCACATTGTTTTTTATTTTATTTTATTTTATTTTATTCTGTAGATTGCGCAGAAATTATCATAATAAACAAAATGTATTTTTAATGTTCATTTAAGCGTGTTAGCTGTGCAATATATTGGGCCACTTGACAATTTCCAATTTGTGTTTCATCTTCTGCAACCTAACAGCACCATCATGATGGGTTAAGACTGCTGCAAATTTAAAATATTCTGATTGACGATTCCCTTCCACTCTATTGTAATTTCAGAACATATAAAAACATTTAGAACAAACAAATACATGATTAGTTCCATTACTTCAAAAGTACCATTTAAGAGTGGCCAGATCTGGATTAAAAAAGACAGTGAGTGTATTGTTACTAATTGTGATATATTGTAAAAAACAAATGTGTAAGTATTTGGTTGAATATCAGTGTATATTGCAGAGTACACAATATTTATGAATAGTGTGGAATAGTATTACATGTATATAAAAGAGCCACCTGAAACTCACCTACTGAATTGAAAAGACTGTAATCATGTTAAAATATCAGTATATTTTGAAAGGTAGCCAAGTAATTTAATTAAAAATGAATATCTTGATATGCTACTCGGAGCTTACTAATGGAAGTGTATTGCGGCCAGCTTCATCCTTTTCCATAAACCTTCAGGACACACACAGGCTTTGCGGCACCTCAAAAGGTGTACAGTACACTGCAGTACGACACAATCAGAGGACACACATGCACTACATTGCTGTCGCCAACACATTACTGCCTCATTTAATTAAATGAGTCATATAATGTGTCATACAATGCCACAATTAATGTTACTGTATTCTTAGGATTTATTTTCTTAGCAGACAGCCTTATCCAGGAAGATAAGCAGGGTTTTTTTTAGATATAAAACAACACAACACAAAGCAAGCATAATTAAGAACATATATAAGTAGTTCTGACAGGAAGCAGTGGAAGCAGTCAGTGAGTATCTCTTGTCTCCAGTGAATAAGTGCAAGAACAAGGTGAGTTACAGTACCAAACTGAGATCAAATAAATATAATGCAATACTTTATGTGGTGGATGTGGTTGAGAGCTTTAAGGCTCACATGTGCTGTCTAATCAGATGTGTCTGGATAAGGAACCAAAAGATGGTCAGGGGCAGAGCAGTCCTGATGTATAAGGGTCGATTTTCCCACCACTGAAGAGCAAAGAGGCTGAATGAATGGGCTTTGGAAGTGAGCAAATCTGATTGGTCAGAGCTAGTTTTGCTACTGTGATATAGTTGCTGGTCTAAAAATCTGCCACTGCAATATTTCTCCAGTGTGATGTTTTTTTCATCAATATTTGTTTTCTCTCCTAAAAATAAAGCCTCACTGATACAAACAGCAAAATGTGCAACACAATACTGGTCTGCTTGTGAGTGCCAGGACTAAAAGCAAACATATGGATGAGGTATCTAATTGAAGGCATTATCTATTTTTCACCATTTTCCATTTGTTTCCTTCTGAAATGTGAATTAACTTCTGTTGATCATATGAGACCATTTAATTGCCACCAACATAATTCTCCACTGCAGTATAGTGTAAATAATAATAATAATGAGGAACTTATTCCGTAGTCTAGTCAAATAGCATAGCTGGGCTTGTATTAATCCCACAGATGTTTGTGGTCTTCTCAGTTTCCACTGATAATTTCCCTTCGCTACACATGTGGGTAATGCAGGTTACCACAAAGTTCATATGAGATATGCGACACAGAATCGGGCCCACCATCTGTTCTCTCCATCCAGTGCCAACTAAGTTTCTGTTCAGTTCATTAACCACCTTGGCCACCTTTCCTGCTGCTGTCTTCAATCAATCACTTGCCTCTCGGATAGTAATGTTTCACAGTTACAAAATAATTAAATAAATAATTGTGTGGGTACTCATGAAGTACAATGAATAATAATATATATATTTTTAAACATAGCTGCTGTCATTGTTTTTGACCCCCTTCTTGCTAAAGAGCTTTGAGAAAGTACTTTTGAATACATATTTAGTTGATTTTTAAACCATTGCCTATAATTTTCACTTCAATGGGTGTTATGTGGTAAGACACACTGCTTTGTATTGTATGAGCTAAGACTGAAATTGTGCACAAAATATTTATTCAACTCAACTAATTTACATTTTTTTCCTTTAAACTTTTTTGTCAAAATCATTTATTTTCCATTACCGACATTACAATCTAAGTTCTATTATGTGTCTGAACATGATCAAAAAAACAAAAAAACAAACACTCCTTTAGGAAGACAGAAATTGAATGTAGGAATTTAAATATGCAGCAGTATAGTGTGTGCTAATTTAGATACATTATTTAAAGATGTAAGAGTATTTTGGAAGAAAAAAATATGGAAATATAGTACGCAGAATGTTATGTTTACGTGAATATGAGCTAGGCCACATCACAACTTTGACCCTGCCATGAATTGCAAATTATGAAGCAGCTACTAACAATAAATCTAAATACGATAGGCTACAGATTTTATTTTGTACTTCATGGTTAGGTCAAAGTTTTGATTTGTTCTAGCCCTAAGCTGAACTCTTGCTTGCATTAAATCCTGCATTGAAAACAAGTTTGCAGATGTCCTTTGTCTAACTCCAAAAATGACAAGCTGTAGCTTAAGGTCTGTGTAATTCTACAAGGAAAACCCTGGGTTTTATTTCAGCAGTAGAGAGTACATTTATTCACATTGTTTGCTTATCTCTGTCTTGGCTCTTTTGGGATTTGAGTTCAAAACCTTGAACTGTATCAATCCACTATAGTGAGCAAGCAAAAGCTTTGTGGTCTCTATATGTATTTCAATCTTTATAGCAGCCACTCTAACACAAAATCAATAAGTTAATTTTAAAAGTGATCATTGTTTTTACTCTGTGTGGGCATGCTGATGATTTCAGCTGTTGTAGTTGATTAGTTTTTCTCTGAAAATGTCATGTTATTAAAAAAAATGCATTTAGAAATGAATTTTGGCAATCATTATTTGATTTTCCTTTTTTTATTAAGTTTTTGTTCTTTATCTTTATGTTTAATTGCTGAAGACGTATAGGTGGCTGCAGCAATACTGTGTCATGTCTCAGTTTCTAATACAGGGACATTGGGCTCAACTATCTTACCATGGTTCTCTGTTGTAGTTAATTCCACAGATTTTCTGCTGAATTTAGATAATTGTGTTTCAAGATTTGGCACCCCTTTCATTTGCATGGTATTTTGGGTAATGTGGGCATCTCTAGGACATATAGGAGGCTAGTCCAATTTCCTTTTGGTGAGATTGCACCAACTATTTATTGTAATTGCTTTCACTTTAGAATGTATCAATTTAGACCAAATGAAAATATCAATATCACATTTATCGATGCATTTATCCTGACAAATACTAGCAGTGAATGTTATAACGGACCTTTGCTGACAGACTGATAGATTTTATTAAAATACAGAAATTAATTACCTAATGAGTCTCTGAATAATCACCTAGTTTTATCTCTTCAAATTAAAATTGCCTAATGACCTAATTCAATTTCTTGTTCATGTCTCAGGAATGGCATTTATTTATTTTGTTGTTTGCAGTGTAATTTGTATTCCTGTATCTGTGCTCTATTCCTAAACAATGTATGTATTGATTTTGTTTACTCTTGCATTCTTAGCACCATTAATCACCCCGTGTACAGTCAATTGTGCTGACAGTTTCACAGAGAATCACTCATTTTCTGGCAATGTGGTTTGGCTGACCTGTGGAACAATGCAAGTAAGCGAGGAGGTTGTTTATATAATGAAATAACTATGCAGCTCAATGCCAATTCATTCATAATGAAGGGGAAGCAGCAAGAATTGTACTTCACATGACTTACAGTATTGGTGGCTATGCAATTTAAAATGATCGAAATCCCTAATCCAAAACATTGAATTTGTGTAGAATTTTGTACCATGTTTGATCATTCAAGACATTACTTTTCATGAAAAAATAAATAATTAAATAAATGTTTACCAATGAAAATAAAATGTATTCGTTGCATATTTGACCATGGACCAAACAGTACAAACAGTACACATACAGTACTGTGCAAAAGTTTTAGGCAGGTATGAAAAAATGCTGTGAAGTAAGAATGCTTTAAAAAAAAAAACATGTTAATAGATTATATTTATCAATTAACTAAATGCAAAGTGAGTGAACAGAAGAAAAATCTACATCAAATCCATATTTGGTGTGACCACCCTTTGCCATCAATTCTTCTAGGTACACTTGCGCACAGTTTCTGAAGGAACTCGGCAGGTAGGTTGGCCCAAACGTCTTGGAGAACTAACCACAGTTCTGTGGATTTAGGCAGCCTCAGTTGCTTCTCTCTCTTCATGTAATCCCAGACAGACTCGATGATGTTGAGATCAGGGCTCTGTGGGGGCCATACCATCACTTCCAGGACTCCTTGTTCTTCTTTACGCTGAAGATAGTTCTTAATGAGATTGGCCCCAAATTTATTCTGCAGCATGACAACGACCTCAAACATACAGCAAATCAGATGCCTCCCTGATGGTACTGTATGATGGATAAGTATCTGCCTGTACTTATCAGCATTGAGGAGACCATTCATTCTGACCAAATCCCCAACTCCATTTGCAGAAATGTAGCCCCAAACTTGCAAGGAACCACCACCATGCTTCGGCCATGTACCGTCAAATCTTGGGTGAGAACCTCCTTCCCTCAGCCAGGGCATTGAAAATGGGTCGTGGATGGGTATTCCAGCATGACAATGACCCAAAACACTCAGCCAAGGCAACAAAGGAGTGGCTCAAGAAGAAGCACATTAAGGTCCTGGAGTGGCCTAGCCAGTCTCCAGACCTTAATCCCATAGAAAATCTGTGGAGGGAGCTGAAGGTTCGAGTTGCCAAACGTCAGCCTCGAAACCTTAATGACTTGGAGAGGATCTGCAAAGAGGAGTGGGACAAAATCCCTCCAGAGATGTGTGCAAACCTGGTGGCCAACTACAAGAAACGTCTGACCTCTGTGGTTGCCAACAAGGGTTTTGCCACCAAGTACTAAGTCGAAGGGGTCAAATACTTATTTCCCTCATTAACATGCATATCAATTTATAACTTTTTTGAAATGCGTTTTTCTGGATTGTTTTGTTGTTATTCTGTCTCTCACTGTTAAAATACACCTACCATTAAAATTATAGACTGATCATTTCTTTGTCAGTGGGCAAACGTACAAAATCAGCAGGGGATCAAATACTTTTTTCCCTCACTACATATATATATATATATATATATATATATATATATATATATATATAAATACCACACATTTAGTCTCTGAAAGGTGTCTGTTCCCACCATACACATCTAACTATTTTATAAACATTTTAAACATATAAATCCATCTTTCTCTTTTTTTCATTAACAGGAACATTTGAATATTACAGTTCAAAATCAATGGAAACACATCATGATTAAGCATAAATAATTCAATTATCCACTAAATCGAGTTTCTATGATAATGTAATGAATATTGACTTGATTCAACATCCTCTGAATTACTTCTACAAAGGAGTTGTGTACGGTCCAGCAACCTACTCACATGGAGATAGATTTCCTTCATAGACACAGGTAAGATACAATAGCTCATGACACTTTGTGATCTTTGGTTTGACTTATGTGTCATATATTTCAAATAAATATGGACATGACCTCAAAGAGTTTAATTTATTTCCATGCATTAAAGAAAATATGTTTGTGTCAATGAAAAAGCAAAGAATATCTTTCCATTTTCTGTATGGTTCTAATCATTGCCTTATTTAAGAAAGAAATACGAATTTAAGATAAATGTATTACTTAGTTTAATAGCACACACGGGTTGAATCTGGATTATTAATTGTATTTTCTTTTTCTCATTCTATAGTTATATTAAGCATCTAAAGACATAATTCCAGTAAAAACAATTAGGTTGGAGTTGTTAGGTTACAGCTTATTTCTTACTAACTGGTATAAAAATATTTGTCAATACCTTTGTAACGTACCATGGTCACGGGAACAGGGGAACCCAGTTGCAGTGCTGGTGGGATGGTTAAGACAGGCAGGGGTCAGATATCGGCAGGACAGGGCAATCAGTGGTAAGGCAAAGACATGGCCGTGGTCATGGGCAAGGGTCAGGCCATCAGGCAAACAGGCAATCAGGATCAAGTCATGGTCGGGATGTGAAGTGGGAGGAAAGAAGGCTGAGACAAGGCTAAACAAGGCACGGGGAGAATGCTTGGAATTGTAGTGATGCACTGACAAAACTTCGCGATGACTGAGTGTTAATGAGGGGTTTATTTATGTAGCAGAGAACCAGGTTGGGAGGTGCAGGGCGATTGAGAGCAGAGGGTGATCACATGAGTGCACAGGGGTTTCAGGAATGTTGATTGAATGATTGAGCTGGCAGAAGTGACTGGTAAGGAAGGGTGATGGTGACATCAAGTGGGGAAAAGTGGAAGTGCTTGGACTGGGAAAAGAGTGCTGGTCTGTGGCCGTGACATTACCCCCCCTTCACTATCAGCTGTGGCTGAAACAGACCAGACACGGCGGGGATGGCTACAGGGCCGAGGAGCAGGTGCAGAGGAATGGGCAGCATGAAAGTCAGAAATGAGGGAAGGGTCAAGGACATCGGATGCTGGAACCCAGGAGGGCTCCTCTGGACCGTATCCCTCCCAGTCCACCAAGTATTGCAGGTGGCCCTGGGGGCGACAGGACCGGAGCAGAGAGTGCAATGTTCAAGCAGGACCGTCATCCAGATCCAGAGGGGGAGGAGGAGGAGCAGCAGCAGCAGGAGATGAGACAGGTTGAGGAGAAGGCAAGGGATCCGACACCACAGGCTTAAACAGGGAGATGTGGAATGTGGGTGCGATCCGGTAGTGAGGGGGCAGCTGCAGGTGGTAAGCGATTGGATTTATCTGGTACAGAATCCAGAAAGGACCAATATATCGGGGACTGTGCGTCTTGGACGGAAGCCTCATCTTGATGTCCTGGGTGGACAGCCAAACCTCCCGTCATGGCAGTTATTGTGGTGCTGGACAGCGGTGACAGTCCGCATTGGTCTTCTGGCATCAGATCACACGCTGCAGCAGAGTGTGCAATGCTTGCCAGACCATAGCACTGTGGCAAAACCAGTCATCCAATGCTGGGACATCCGTGGATTCATCATCCCAGGGGATCAGGGCAGGCTGGTATCTGAGGGTGCACTGGAATGGGGTGAGGCTGGAGGAAGAGCTGGTGAGGGAGTTCTGCACATACTCGGCCCAGAGCAAGAAGCGACTCCTAGTCAGTCTGGGACGTGCTGCAGTAGGAGCGCAGAAACCTACTGATCTCCTGGTTCAGGGGCTCGGTCTGTCCATTAGACTGAGGGTGATATCCGGACGTGAGGCTGACATTCACGTGTAGTGCTTGAAAAAGGTAGACCAGACAAGGGAGGTGAACTGGGGACCTCGGTCAGAAACAATGTCCGTTGGCAGTCCCTAGACGCTAAAGACGTGATTGAACAGCATCTCCGCCATCTCGAGCGCAGTGGGGAGTCTCTTTACTGGAATGAGCCGGCAGCCCTTGGAGAACCGATCGATGGTCATCAGGATGGTGGTGTAGCCCTGCGATTTGGGTAGATCTGTGATGAAATCCACAGCAATGTGGGACCATGGATGGTGAGGGACAGTCAGCATCTCGAGCAGAACGGGGGGGAGGTGTCTGAAGGCTTTGGACTGTGTGCAGGTGGAGCAGGCACCGATGCACCTGGTGACATCAGGCACTAAACCGGGCCACCAGAATGTTCTCCAAACCAAGGCAACAGTGCAGGCGAAACCAGGATGACCAGAGGCAGGAGTCAAATGAATCCAGCGCAGCAAGTGGGGTCGCATGGATGACAGGACGTAGGTCCGGTTCGCTGGAAAGGTCGAAGGAGGCGAGTCTGCGCTGAATCTGGTCACAGATGCTCCACTGAATGGGAGCTAGAATGCAGGAGGGAGACTGGATGGATTCTGCGGACTGAGGGGCAGGAGAGGAGTCGAACTGGTGAGAGAGGGAGTCCGCCTTGATATTCTTTGATCCCAGGCAGTAGGTGAATGTGAACTGGAAGCGGGTGAAGAAGAGCGCCCAGCGCACCTGATGGGTGTTGAGTCGTTTGGCTAACTGGATGTGCTCCAGGTTCCGGTAATTTGAATTGGAGTGATGCACTGACAAAACTTCATGATGAGTGAGTGTTAGTAAATAATACTAGTATTGCTTCATAAAAAAATAAATAGCCAGAAGACCATATTTGGTTGGAAAGTAAGTTTCAACAAATATGGCAATGCTAGAAAATAAATTATGTTAATTGTGCCTTACCTTGTTACATAACATATGTAGAAAAGCATGCAATCAGTCAAAGGATTGAATTCCCCTGTATTCATTTGTTCTTAAACTATAGTAATGATTAAGAACAAATATTCAGCTCTTATACAGCATTGGCATTAAATTACAGAACTGTATGAAATTCAAAGAAGTATGAATATATATAATTCAAAATCTGTCACATCATTTGGAGATATGTTTAGTTTACAATACAATTCTTTATTTCAAAGTAAATCCATACAGTTAGGTTATTAAATGGCCAAAATCTAATTGAATTAGAAAGTTCACCCTTTTCAGATGTTAACTGGTGTTCTAAGTAGATTATCCATTATAGCATTAAGACTAGAGACAAAGGGAGAAAATAGAAATATGGCTTATCAGCAACTCTGACACATGTATTGTATGTTTTCCTCATTGAAATTTGGCAATATAGAGAGCATTCTTGTTACAGAATTAATTATTAAAGTGCCATCTTGCCACATTCGGATTTATCTCATTATTCACACATGTTCCCATATGTTATTTTGTCCTAAAATATGTTTAATTAAAGAGCCATTCAGATAATCATTATTTTTAATCAGTGAATTCCAATTTAATTATTCATAATTTGGGGACATTTGACCTGTGTTAAGTCTCCAATATATTGATAGGAATCATGAAACAGTACCATAAATTTGATCAATTTAACACTTTAATTAATCAAATCAATTACTTTGTAAAATCTATTATGTTTCAAATTACATGTGCAAGAATAAACCACTTTTTAAAATTAAATTAATTCATGGACAATAGAATATTGAATATTTTATGTTCCATTTTTCAATTTGCTACCATTCATGAGCAGAATAAGGTTTTAGTAAGATTCAGTTAGCCACTTACAGATTATTACTACCAACTACATTTAGTGCATAAATGTTTCTGTTATTTTATTCATTTTGTCAGGGGTAAGTGCTCTAAAAGGATTTACAGATGAAGTGCAGTCTTTGAATCCAGACAAAACTGTTATTCAGCAGTGTGGTGATAAAAGGTAATACCATATTTATGCTGAATACACATGAAGGGCTAATCATTGTTTTAAATATAAGACAACATTGGAATTTAATTTCTTGAAGTTCATTTATTTTTGCCACATTGAAAACATATACATTAAGACAACACACACACTTCCTAAAATCATGGTTTTATGCATCTTCTTGTGTTGATATATTGTACAAGTAAGATGTATACTACTCCTACAGTTCGATATAAGCTATATTTATTTTTTTAATTAAAACTTATAAAATAATGGCAAATGTCAATCTCTGCATCCAGCATGTATGCTCGTTCTGGGTTTAAGGATGTTTTATGTCATATCTTCCTGGATAGCGAAAAAAGTACTTGCAGAATGTTTTCCCTTTTTTGAATGTGGGATTATACTTGCACAAACAGTCTCCACTGTGGATTCATATCTGTTCCTGGAAAAGAGAAAATAATAACTCTGTCTTGACTTTTTTTCCCACAGTTTTGGACACACCAACAATTCATGTTGTCTATGGAGACAATAAGTACTATCAAGGCATAAGAATATGGAGTAAGAAACATTAACATTTGGTTGATTTCATAATAATGATTTGAGTTACCATCGAGAAGACAAATCTGGTGAATTAGTAGTTTTATCTGCTATCTAGGAAGTTATGACACAACACATCCTGAAATACTGAAGGAGCATATATGTTGGCTTTTGACCTCTGTCATTATTTGGTAAGTTTTAAAAGTTCCTTATTTGATAGAATCAATCTGGAAGAGTGGTATACATCTTTCTTACTATAGTAACACGTAAATATGCATAAAACCGTTATTTTACTTTCGGTATTTTAGAAAATAATTCTAATAAACTTTGTCCACTCTCCAATAAAATCTAATTTCCAATGTTGGAGGCTTGACTGTGTTTGACACCATGGTCTGAAACTGGGTGTCCAACTTTACTTAAGATCGTCACACTTTCCCAAGATAATGAGTGATATTGCCAGGATTGCTTCTGTGTCTTTTTATAGTCAGTGGAATCAAGGTCACTTCCAAAACCTTCCATTAAGTTCAATAAGCTATTTTATTTATGTTGTAAAATGTATTTTATTTTAATATACATTTTCAAAGTGATACAAACTTGGCAGCTACTGTAAACCAAAATGGCCATCTGAGATAATGTTTCTGCACAAATTTCAAATTGTTGTATTGAAAAATTAATGTCGATAAGCATCATCCCTTGTACAATGTGTTTCAAATATTTTTTTCACAAATTCAAATCATCAGTCAGTCAATCAGTTGGTTTGTCAATCAGTCAACATGTCTGTCTGATATATTATTTTTCTTCAACTAATGTTAATTCCATAGCAAACTTCCTTTCACATTACTTTGCTACACTATTTCATATACTGGCTTGGAAGCCATAAACTATATATATATATATATATATATATATATATATATATATATGAAGGATAATATTGATATCAGTCTACATACACCAGTCTACATACACACACATCATGAGAGATTAAATAACACTGAAAACCAAATATGTGGGTTATATGCTTTTTCTTTCAGTTGTTTTCATCATTTTATGTACACTCACCTAAAGGATTATTAGGAACACCATACTAATACTGTGTTTGACCCCCTTTCGCCTTCAGAACTGCCTTAATTCCACGTGGCATTGATTCAACAAGGTGCTGAAAGCATTCTTAAAAAAAATGTTGGCCCATATTGATAGGATAGCATCTTGCAGTTGATGGAGATTTGTGGGATGCACATCCAGGGCACGAAGCTCCCGTTCCACCACATCCCAAAGATGCTCTATTGGGTTGAGATCTGGTGACTGTGGGGGCCAGTTTAGTACAGTGAACTCATTGTCATGTTCAAGAAACCAATTTGAAATGATTCGACCTTTGTGACATGGTGCATTATCCTGCTGGAAGTAGCCATCAGAGGATGGGTACATGGTGGTCATAAAGGGATGGACATGGTCAGAAACAAGGCTCAGGTAGGCCGTGGCATTTAAACGATGCCCAATTGGCACTAAGGGGCCTAAAGTGTGCCAAGAAAACATCCCCCACACCATTACACCACCACCACCAGCCTGCACAGTGGTAACAAGGCATGATGGATCCATGTTCTCATTCTGTTTACGCCAAATTCTGACTCTACCATCTGAATGTCTCAACAGAAATCGAGACTCATCAGACCAGGCAACATTTTTCAGGTCTTCAACTGTCCAATTTTGGTGAGCTTGTGCAAATTGTAGCCTCTTTTTCCTATTTGTAGTGGAGATGAGTGGTACCCGGTGGGGTCTTCTGCTGTTGTAGCCCATCCGCCTCAAGGTTGTACGTGTTGTGGCTTCACAAATGCTTTGCTGCATACCTCGGTTGTAACGAGTGGTTATTTCAGTCAAAGTTGCTCTTCTATCAGCTTGAAGCAGTCGGCCCATTCTCCTCTGACCTCTAGCATCAACAAGGCATTTTCGCCCACAGGACTGCCGCATACTGGATGTTTTTCCCTTTTCACACCATTCTTTGTAAACCCTAGAAATGGTTGTGCGTGAAAATCCCAGTAACTGAGCAGATTGTGAAATACTCAGACCGGCCCGTCTGGCACCAACAACCATGCCACGCTCAAAATTGCTTAAATCACCTTTCTTTCCCATTCAGACATTCAGTTTGGAGTTCAGGAGATTGTCTTGACCAGGACCACACCCCTAAATGCATTGAAGCAACTGCCATGTGATTGGTTGGTTAGATAATTGCATTAATGAGAAATTGAACAGGTGTTCCTAATAATCCTTTAGGTGAGTGTATCTCATAGTTATGTGCCATGATAGTCACATTTTTATATATAAGTATTTTTCCTGACTTGATAATGTCTTTTTTTGTATGAACAGGGGAAACACTTCTCTGAAAGCTGTTATGTAAACTTTTCATGTTCAATTAGTTTGAAGTAGTAACTGTTGATATAACATCTACATGCTTCACTTTAGTATTCAATTCCATTTTCAAGTTTCCAAGCCAATTCTTATTTTTAAACAGTTGGAATTTATCGATAGGAAATTATATTTTACCAAGATTTCTGTTTTTCAAGAGAGCTGTGCAATGCATAGCTGATGCTTTTCTGTAGTCCATTAAAATTATTAAAAAATCAGACAGTGTGACAGAGTAAAATACTTTGGGGGGCATAATCAAATCAGACTAAATCATCAATGCCTGAAATTTTGTACGGGCTTTCATTGGAAATATGCGACAAGATGTATACTATGTGTTAGGAAGTTTTCAAAGTTTATTTTGGTTTTCCATTATTACATGCTTGGGTTTTACATGTGAAAAGTGTTGAATGGCATGACCAATGTGTTTTTTTTTTTTTTAAACACTAGGCATTGCCTAGGCACACCTCACTCACTCTACTCAGTCTCAGTTCAATCACCTAGAAGTTTAACGCTTTCTGTAGGCTAAATCGCTGCTCAGCAAACTCTGAAAAGATAAAGGGTACCATTATTAAAGATACTATAGTTTAATAATGGTACCCTTTAGAATTCAGAGTTCAAATGGCCAGTAATTGATTGCAACTATGAGTCCTGCAGACTTGAATTATTATTAGACTGTTTCATAATATCCCCAAAAGAGCTCTGACATACACAATTAATACAGGTCAGCGTTCTGAATCACACTATATACTTTTGAATATCAATGAAATGAAAGTGAGTTGTATATATCCTGATACAGTGTGTTTAAAAAGCTAGACAGATAGTAGCTCTACTGTTTGACAGTAATTTATGCTAATGTTCTAATATAGTGCACCTTAAATATTTGTTCATGTTTGTAATAAAGGATACTCCTTAAAGATTTCTGTTTAATGAAGTACAAGTTTCTTGAATGACAAACAGATGGTGCTTTTTAGCTAACATATTCCTCAATGCATTACTAATGAGGTTAAACTATGTCCCAATGGGTGACAAACATTAGAGTCCATGTCTATTAACAGTATTGGCAATCCCCTTTTAGAGAATTGGGCTATAGATATTGACATAAAAATGACAGCAAATATTTGTTTACATTAGAAGAGCACTTTCCCTTCAGAGCAGTCAAGTATTACACTCATAAGCTTTGAAACTGTTCAGTCAATAGTGCAGTGGGTAGTATCTTGTGTAGTATAGTGTTTTCACAGTTAAACATCTTAACAAATAAATATTTAAGACAAAGACACAAGTAAAGAAACAGATAATGTGCCAATTAATTCTAAAACCATGTTATGGATCCTATACTATTGTGCCATGCTCTATCCATTTTCAGGAATGTCCTTTTCTGAAAAATACCAGTATGTGGGGAGGGTGCCTTCAGTGCCTTTAAGATATTCTCTGCTGACCAGAGCAACCGCTGTTGTTGCAGCCATCAGTCAAAAACTGTCAGCCGACACTGCTGGCTTACTTTGCATTCTAAGTTATTCTGTGTCCGTTGTCCTGGACCACACTGCAAATAACCAATAGAAGAGCTTCTGTTTTTCATGTCCAAGAACAAATAACCAAGGTTGGATATAAGCCACAGAGGTTACTCTCCAGCTAAGTGGGAGGTATATTTATATAAATCTATAACTCAATAACTCAAATGCAAGCAAGGAGATTTAAAATGAACCTGAGTAAAACAAAACTCATATTTAACAGCTTTGTTCAATCTAAAAACCTTTAAATAGATCAACAGACACTTGAAGGAGTCAAAAGTTATGTCTGTTGAAAGGATATCCATCGGTTTGCCTGAAGAGAAAAGTAGATGATCAATGCATACTACCAGCGATCACGGCTTGGTCGCATTATACAGAAACTATGCTCAACACAAAGAAGCATGGATAACTGTATATTTGGAATAACAAGAAGAGATAGAAAAAGAAACAAATGGATCCATTAACAAACCAAAATATATTACATCATTGAAAGGGTGAAATTTTAAAAATAGCAATGGGCCAGATACAGATCCAGGGTGGACAAAGGAAGCTATTGAGTGGATTCCATCAGATGAAAAAAGACCTTGTAGACAACCACATATAAGATGGAAAGATGAAATCATAAACTTTGCAGGCGTGATATATATTACATATAATGCTTACAAACTTGTACATGTCAGATACATGTAAGATAAGGATGGCAGCCAAATGAATAAACAATAATAAATAAACCAGCCATTTTCTCATGTTACATGTTTGGATATTTATTTAATTATTTTGTATTTGCAGATGTGATCGGTCAAATTATTTTTGAAAATGTAATTATAATTAAATTTATTGGGGAAGCAGTTATGCTACAATGGTATCTGTATTCCATTTATAAACGTCTTTAATTAAAATGGCAGTTTACTAGGTGCCCTCTAGAATGAATAATTTATTTGAGTTGCTTGAGTGTTTCCTTGCCATTCTGTTTGACAGGTTCTGTCTGCTGAATGGCTTAGCTGGAGTCAGTTCAATTTGGGGAAACTGGTGCTGCATAGAGTGAGGAAGATAAACCCTCATTTAAATAACAGTCATGTACCCACTATTCATGTTTGAATTTACCAATTGGTATTAAATTTGTATGTCTGTGCCTTGTTAAGTAAGTTATTTGAAGACATGATGTTCAGCAATAAGAACATTTTGTTTTTCCAGCTCTCCCTTCAATGCTGAAAATTCGCTTTCTGTATGGTGAGAACTGTTGTCATCCCATCATGTTGTAATATATATTTAATGGGCTTAAAGTGGCCCTAGAGTAAAGAAATAAGCACTTTCAATTTTTCAGTATTGCTTTTCCATGTCATAATGGTTATTTTCAAAGTACAGTCTTTGTATGTTCCTAAAGGAGTTCACTGATGGAAAACAAAAGTAATGCAACAGAAACAAGTCTCAAATACCAGTAATAATTCAATCATGATCCCAGATTTCTTTACAGTGGTTTAAAAGAACACAATGGTTACCTCTAGAGATCTAAATATATTGGAATTCAGACCCACAGTACATTACAATAGGAACTGCGGTCCATTTCTGGGCCTGTAGTCAAAGAATGTCAACAAAACTCTCAAGGAGAATTTGTGGGGGGAAACGATCCTCTCTCTCCATAACTTGCAAGGCGAGGAATGAGAATGAGCATGTCCTTTTTAATTAATAATATGCTTATATAACAATGTTAATTACAGTTACTACAGTTTGGAATTGTAAATAAAAATTACGATGTGCCTTTAGGTTTACATAAAAAAATGATGACTTTTAACAAAATTATAATTGTAGCAATCAGGGACTGTGGGAATAAATAGGGGTCCCGGTCCAGGCAGATTCAGATTCAGAGTTGGAGCAGAGTTGAGTGAGAGAGATTTCTACTGAGGCTGCACTTCCCTGCCTATAAAACTGTTTCTTTAAACCGATTCTCCTCTGATCTTTTTTGGTTGGTGTGAGACAATTAATCCAGGTAGCAAAAAGCAATTTGTATACACTTTCTTTAAGTTTATCTGAGAAATATACCTCAGATTACCCACTATTTAATTTGCGTCTATAAATAAAAGTATTTGGTTTTCTGCCACCCCTATATCAGTTGTATAATTCTGTAAAACAATGTCTCCCCTCAATATTCAAGTGGGGCTTTATTCAACAAAAATGCATGTACTGCAATCAATCAGCTCAACTCTCATTGGCTGCTGCCAGTCTCTGTTCTCTGAATGTGTCACTGATCATCTCACCCTACATGTGAAGACCTGTGACAATTCGAGTTGTAAATATTAAACATATCTGATCAAATCGTAGGGGCTTCAACTAGCTTATGATTGGATTAGAGGGCAAGCGATTGCATCGTGGACCGTCTCACACTACATGTTCATTGGTAGTGGGGACACGCCCCAGCCAATCTGCCTGTCGTCACGATCAGTTCAGATTTGTCAGAAGGGCCACATCAGGCTAAAATCAGGGTAAAATTTGTGTAGTGTGAGCTTAGCTTAAAAAAAAACTGACCTCAAAATGAACTTGAGTAAGACATGTTCATCAGAACATTTAAGTAGATCAAAAGATACTTAAAGAAGTTAAATGTTATGTCTACCTTAGACAACAAATCAATGCAGATGGAGATCTAATGGAAGATATCAGAAAATGAGTTGGAGTACATTTGGAAGAAACTGCACACTATTGAAAATAAATTGGAACATTTGGGCCTAAATGCGAAGCATTACTTTTGGTGCAGACACAACACAGCACATCTCCCAGTCAACACCATCCCTACAGTCAAGCCTGGTCATGCTAAGGGATACTTGAAGAAAAGCTTGAAGGAGAACTGTATGGAGCAAAGTGCAAATACTATAATAATACAATAATGCAAATGTAGGCAAATACAAGAAGAAAATCAGTTTGCTAAAGACTTAAAACTGTGATGAAAATTCACTTTTCAGCAGGACAACGATCTGGAGCTACACTGCAGTGGCTAAAGAATAAAAAAGTGAGCATCCTTAAGTGGCACAGTAAAAGTCCTGTCCTGAATCCTATTGAGAAACATCTGAAAGACTTGAAAACTGCTGTCCTTAAGTGATCCCCAAGTAACTTGAGAGAGCTTGAGTAAATCTGCCAAAACAATTGGCAAAAATTGCAACAAGCCGGTGTGCAAAGTCGGTAGAGACTTACCCCAAAAGACTTGCAGTTGTAATTGCTGCCAAAGGTGCTTCCACCACATATTGAGTTGAGAGGTCTGAAGACTTTGGCAATCAACATATTTCTGTTTTTTCTCTTTAGTTTTTGCTGACTTTTAATCTAACTTATCATACCCTTAAAAGTCTTCAGTTTGAGCATTTAATATTTGAATAAAATATTCTGTTCATAGAAATGTGTATCATGTTGTGATTTCACAAAATGTGACACCATCGGAAGAGTCTGAATAATTTTGAAAGGTGCTGTATATACAGTGAGGGAAAAAAGTATTTGATCCCCTGGGGGGGATAAAGGTCTGGAGACTGGCTAGGCCACTCCAGGACCTTAATGTGCTTCTTCTTGAGCCACTCCTTTGTTGCCTTGGCTGTGTGTTTTGGGTCATTGTCATGCTGGAATACCCATCCACGACCCATTTTCAATGCCCTGGCTGAGGGAAGGAGGTTCTCACCCAAGATTTGACGGTACATGGCCCCGTCCATCGTCCCTTTGATGCGGTGCAGTTGTCCTGTCCCCTTAGCAGAAAAACACCCCAAAGCATAATGTTTCCACCTCCATGTTTGACGGTGGGGATGGTGTTCTTGTGGTCATTCCTCCTCCTCCAAACACGGCGAGTTGAGTTGATGCCAAAGAGCTCGATTTTGGTCTCATCTGACCACAACACTTTCACCCAGTTCTCCTCTGAATCATTCAGATGTTCATTGGCAAACTTCAGACAGGCCTGTACATGTGCTTTCTTGAGCCGGGGGAACATTGCGGGCGCTGCAGGATTTCAGTCCTTCACGGCGTAGTGTGTTACCAATTGTTTTCTTGGTGACTATGGTCCCAGCTGCCTTGAGATCATTAACAAGATCCTCCCATGTAGTTCTGGGCTGATTCCTCACCGTTCTCATGATCATTCAAACTCCACGAGGTGAGATCTTGCATGGAGCCCCAGACCGAGGGAGACTGACAGTTATTTTGTGTTTCTTCCATCGCACCAACTGTTGTCACCTTCTCACCAAGCTGCTTGGCGATGGTCTTGTAGCCCATTCCAGCCTTGTGTAGGTCTACAATCTTGTCCCTGACATCCTTGGACAGCTCTTTGGTCTTGGCCATTGTGGAGAGTTTGGAATCTGATTGATTGATTGCTTCTGTGGACAGGTGTCTTTTATACAGGTAACGAGCTGAGATTAGGAGCACTCCCTTTAAGAGAGTGCTCGTAATGTCAGCTCGTTACCTGTATAAAAGACACCTGGGAGCCAGAAATCTTGCTGATTGATAGGGGATCAAATATTTATTTCCCTCATTAACATGTAATCAATTTATAACTTTTTTGAAATGCGTTTTTCTGGATTTTTGTGTTGTTATTCTGTTAAAATACATCTACCATTAAAATTATAGACTGATCATTTATTTTTCAGTGGGCAAACGTATAAAATCAGCAGGGGATCAAATACTTTTTTCCCCTCACTGTATAAAGGAGGAAGGTTTTGATGAACAGAGTACCCTCTAAAGTTAAGATCAATAATTTTGAGTGAATTTTCGAATGCAATTGTTCTTCTCCTAGCCCTGCTTAAACTGTGCACAGGAATGATTATGGTGTTGTTTGCTTTTTCTTTAGGTCACGACTGTCACATTTCCAAACTCATGCTTTCATTTACAAGGGCAGCATAGATTCATTATTTTGGTTTATTTGATATCCCAGAGTTTTTCCAAAAGCACACACACAAGACCATGTCTGAACCATATTTGTCCAATGATGATTTCCAGGGATTTGCAGTTTTTCACATACTTCAGTGAGGCCTATGCAGTAGTGCTTTACTAGATCACCGCTTTATTAGTCATATAAATAACATATAGAGTACATAGGAAGGGTTGTTTTATGTATTGTATTTACATTACTATATTCTGCAGAGTCAATGCACATATTTGAGTAATTGCCCATCTCCAATCTTAAATTGAGATGTTATCAATCAATTTCCTATTTTTAAGAACAATGTTCAAATAATAGATAGGGAAATATTACATATGTCTCCTGCTGTGTATTATACCACAGTGCGGATGTAGAGACAATATGCAATAATTCTGTGTAAAATGTGTAATTGTACTGTTGTATTTTTTTAGTATTTCAATAACATTAAATGTGATCAACAAAAACTGAGTTCACCAGAGGTCACCATCTTTTAAATAACACACATCAAGGACTCTAATATTACTAATTACTAATCCCCAAAACTAATTAGATCTACTTTAAATTATGTTGCAGTGTACCTTAATGACATTACATTATTAATGTCTAAGGTATATTAATACATAACACTCATCCTCCTTTAAATGTTAACCACTAACCCACATTGTCATTAATGTGTTGTAGCGAGTGGGGGTCTCCTTTTTCTTTTTAACTTTTTATTTTTTTCTTTTTCTGTATAACGCAACGTCAGGTTGGTTTATTGCCCTTGAAAAACACAATCGATGGCAGGTCCTTGCCTTGCTCAGTTGCAATTCCTTGACCTTCAATAACTTTCTCCTCTGAAGCAATAGACAACCCCACAGATGTCCCATCTCCTTGTGCCATTCTCAGTATACCTTCTGCTTTTGTTTAATTTTGTGATACTGTACTCCATGCTCATCTACCTGAAGTGTCCTCTATTCTCACATCAGTGCTGATGTTTTGCTCAATTCCACTGTCTCTTCCTGCTTAATTGGGGTACGAGTGAGATTTTTACAATACAACACTGAACTGATAACTGGGTCCCCTTGCTCAGCTCTCTGTATGTCTTCAAATCTTATCAGCCCAATGGTAGAGAGGTCATGCATTGAGAGGTGCAGAAACATTAGTAGTGAAGTTGGTAATCCATGCAGCTTGGCTTGTGTTCTGTAAACCTGCAGAACAGCTGCTACATCTTTAGTTCTGGTCTTTCATGCCAGAAGCAGTTACATCAGGCTCAAAGACTGCAGAAGAGTCCTCAGAATTGAAACCTGTATGAGCCCAACATTTCACTTTGACTGATTCCCTGTTCGGAATAATTAAACCTTTTTTCCATTTTTTACTGCACACAAAAATGCTGATTTTATACTGTGGATGATGCTTACAACAGTGCAAACGCTGTTACGTTTTACATGAGGCAAAGTTTTCATCGATAGGTTTAGAAATGGTTGGATTCCAGTATTTTGAGCACTAGTGTAGTCTCTTTTGACAACCTCTTCAATGTCATTATACCCACTAATTGTCAATTCTAATTTGAGGTCACTCAGGTAAAGTCAAAGCATTATTGTCTGCTTCCAACCAGAACTGAATTTTAACCCATGCTTTGAAAGGGATTGGTGTTCCATTAGCAGCTTGGATGTCAAGTCTGTGTTTAATCTTCAGTTCTTTGCCAAATTTGTTCAATGCCAAATATATGCAGTTCCCTCTAGCTTTTGAAAAAAGTCTGTTGCTTCTATTAACTTATAATCTTTGTCTTGATTTTCACTCTCAGTGGCATTAAAATGTAGACTATCTGAATGATATTCAGTATTCTGAAGGAGGGACACTTTGACTGGTCACCACCCTCAGACCCATAAAAATTACCCACTCTATTTTCCTGACTTGGTTTCTTGTTGTGCATTTTATTTTACTTGGTACCCACCTACATACTGTTCTCTCATCTCAGATCTGAAAAAAAGAAAATCACATAATGTTCTTTGATTCTTACATTTAGAGTGGCATCTCCTTTGCTGTCCACTTTCTGTTTTGATCTTTGACTAGAAGTGTTGGTGCTGGGGTTAACACATCTTCACCTTTTGCCAATTAAACTATGAATTATTGTATAAACTCTATCAACTTCCAGTTAATGCATTTCATTCAACAGGTTACCTTCCTGATTTCTCTGTGCGTCATCTGAGGTGTCCTCACAGTTTATGTTGTTGATCTGCACCAAGCTTTGCTGTCTGGAGACGGATTCCTTCTTCAATCTTCCGATTTTTCTTCATCTCATTGCTCACTGCAACATTTAACCTTTCAAACAAAACTTCAGTTAAAACATATGGTTGCATTACAATGTGCACACTCCCATTCTGTAGTTCAGTAAGTATTGACTGAATAAAAGTACTTTACACTAAATCAGGGTCATATTTCAGGCTTGCACCAGAGTCCTGAGAAGCGAACAGCAGTTTTTGTCTCAAATCCAGTGTTCAAACTACAAAGTCTTGAGGTGTCTCTTTGAGCTCTTGGGATGTGCTTTGTGAACGTCTGATTCTGTTCTCTTGCATATTTTTCTTGGTAGTAGGATCTGGATCAAGATTCCTCATTGGTTGAGGCAGGGTCACATTACCTTTTCCTTCTAAATTACTCCAATGACTGACCCCAGGGTTGATGGCTTTTATCACTGCATCCACTACATTCTGCCCACAATATCCCTTTCTGATTCCACTGTCAATGTGATGGGCCAAACATGTAAATTGTAACCTCTCTCTGATTAAGATTCCCAATTTGTCCAAAGGTTTTAAAATCCTTTACTAGTGAATCAGTTCTAGCAGACTGGACTAGTTTCTCCTTTTCAGGCCTCATTTCACATTTTAGTTCCTCCATTTGCTTTTTAAACTGCATTTCCATGTACTCTTTCTCTGCATACTCTTGTTCTGCTTCACTAGTATCCTGACTAAGAACAATGCCTCACACAACTGGTTAATGTTGACCTTTAGCTGCAGTAGCACAGACATTCCTATATCCTCTAGATTGCATTCAGTGATTTTCACATAGCCAGTAATGTGCTTGATCAGTGCTGAGCAGCTTCTGTCTTTAACATTGCAGTTCTGGAAATGTCCAGAGAAACACAAACCTCAATTAATTTGTATTGTTTTAACTTCAATAGAAGGATTCCAATTTATATGATACGGTTTTCTAATTTAGACTCCCCTGGTGTACTTTTCCGTTTATCTCCAGTGCACTACATTCACCAGCATTTCATTTTTGTTTATTTATCTTCAAACTCTTCAAGTCTTCATCCTACATGTACTGAGCTGCTCTTAATTAACCAGAATATTACTTCAGGTACTTCAGCAAAGGTCTACTTTATTTATAACGTTCGGCCCTTGCATCTACAGTGTAACAACAAGTTGTGAAAGTAACCCTGGTTATCTGAAAAAGAAAATACTACCTAAAGGAGGATGGGACATTGCATATTATTCGCACAGCATCAATTAAATCAATCCCAGGAGCAAGGGCCACAAAACCATGCTCAAACAACAAACAGAATGGGGAGCAGGGACCAACAGGTACCTGCACACCACCAATCAGACAAAATCAGAAGCAAGGGCTACAAAACCATGCTAAACTGAAATGAAAACAAAACCAGTAGCACGGGCCAAAGGACACCATTATGGTTATAATTGTGTTATGATAACAGACAGTTGTATTTATGTCATACTATTTGCTTAACATATTAAATAATAAAACCCCTGGTCACAGAAACTGTCAGAGTAGCGCTTGCATTTTTAGCATTTCATCTTTCAGTGATGAGAAGTGAAATGTAGAAAGTGCATGAGTGGGTATAAAGGAATAGGTCAATGTTATGCATTCAGTCACTTTCACTGTTGGTGGAGAGCTGTTGGAATGCTTCAGAGTGGAAGGTCCCAAGGGAAGAACAACCACAAAACTGAATGTCTCGTGGCTAGTCATCAGTCACTTATGATCCCGATCTCAACAAACCAGAAATGTCACTTAATTACCGTGCCACACAACTGGCAAAACTGACTGGTGGTCACTAGAGCACTCGGTGAAAGATTGTGAAATCAAACACAACAATGACAACAGGTGCAAAGGTCACACATCAACAAACCATGAGAAATCACTGGTAAACTGAAAATCTGTCAAGTCACATGTAATGTCCTAAGATGAGTCAAAGTTAATGTTATCCTTCTGATACTGTACTGTGAGAGGATGGCATTGTGTTAGCAAAAATGCTTTCAGCTTCCAGCCAATGGTTCCTCGGTCATCATGAATGCCATCACTATGATTGACAGGATTTTGTTGTGGATATGTGCTGTCTGCACAGCCTCATCTAATGTGGTGGATGTATTTTCCATGGCTTACCCTGTATGTGTTGTTACTGACCTTGAGAGGAT
The DNA here is from genome assembly GCF_036373705.1 of Amia ocellicauda. Taxonomy (NCBI): domain Eukaryota; kingdom Metazoa; phylum Chordata; class Actinopteri; order Amiiformes; family Amiidae; genus Amia; species Amia ocellicauda. The sequence goes on from NC_089851.1 coordinate 23,010,129, forward strand.
CTGGGATCTGGGTGTGGCTTTACCACAGTAGTGCTACCCAGTCCTCCTCAGATGCAGCTAGGAACAACTCATAAGAAAGTTAGGACTAGGGCCAAGTCTGTTATTACAATTACAATTATAACCAGTTGTATTCCAGCTATATAACAAACACCATTGTACAAAAAGCCAAAGTCTGCTGCTAATGACTACAGATGTAATGTACAAAATGACTTAATATCCCACAAATCCAGGGATTTAGTATTTCAAAATTATATTCGTAATGTCTCACCAATTGAATTACTTGAACTGATTCACAGGTATGTTGTTTTTTGTTATATTATCTAATGTTACCCATTCTTTGATAGAATTGCTGTGTATGTGTTTGAGTGTGTGTGTGTATATATATACACACACACACACACACACACACACATAGTAAAATAAATCAAGCAGAGCAGCTGAGGCTAGAACGTGCTTTGAGCACTAGATTGTGAGTCTGGAGGGGGCAGTACTACAGAGGTGATCCTCTACAATAAATCCTAACGAAAGGTGCTGTAATCCCTGGACAGAGCCTTCTGACCTTCAGCGTGTGGGGGATGTTAAGCAGGCGGTCATCAGTTTTAATGAGAAAAGTACATGTAATCGTGATGGATGATAAAAAGGTCTTAAAAATGCTGTGTTCGTATTCAAATGATATAACCTTACCGCATGCAATAAGATCAGAGTGTGACTCTCCGTATTTCAATTGCCAAGGATCTTCAACATGCTAAATGATTTACAACCTTTAAATAAGTATCGCAAATAAGTGAATGGGATAGACTACTGTAGCGGTGGTTTGTTTGTTAAATTATTGAAATTGTTTGGGACAGATTGTCTGCACTTTTCTCATTCTTACCCAACACACGCCAGCAGAGCTTTCAGTGGCAGCGGGTATTGCTGTGCAACGCGAACAGAAAAGTTACCTACAGCATATGCAGTTTTTCTTCATACGCAAATACAAAATCAAACATAGGGCATTTTTTAAAATAATCAGTGTGTGATCATCTCTATGCACACATGTAATTCATTTCAAAAGGGTTGACGCGCATCGGGTGAGCGTATTTGAACCCCACGTTGAAGGGATGCACAATAAAATCAATGCAAGTATACGCCACATTTAATGCACATGTAGAAGACGTGCTGGAGCAGTGCGATGCAATTGTTCTAGTGGCGATAACTGGTCCACGCAGTCCTCTATGAATTTGCTGTGACTTCATGCTCCAGTACATTTTATTGCACCCCCCCCACCCCGCCCCGCCATGTTAGCAGGCTGCAGATCGCACTAGTCAATTTCATGCTGCAGGTGCAATTGCGTGGAGTTACTGATCTTGAAGCATCTCTCTCCTCTTGCTTATGTCTCCCATCTCCACAGACACAGACAGTGCCTTAGTTTTCTGCTTACCTTTTACATTTTGCTGTGCTGCCGCCGACTGAGGTGTCTCATCCTGCAGTTTGTCCGGGTTCGCAATGCTCCTTAAAGAAACAGCCTCTACTTTTTCTTTCTGTTTGATCCTGTTCTCTCTATTTGGGTGGATTCAGTTTTTAATCAGAGAGTCCGTTGGACATGGACGCATTTAATGTCACGATTATTGCAGAGTCTAGATTGAACCCATAGGATTAAGAATAAAGAGATGGATGTATAACCAGCTGCTGGAGGAGAACGTATACACAAATATTGTATTAACTCTTCCGACCACTGACAGGTTGGGAGATGCTTTCTCTACACCGATCAGCACCGGGGGAATAGGGGGAAAAGATTAAACAGTGTGAGTTTGCTAACCCAAGTTGGATCTGTGTCTTGCAAAAAGAATAAAACAGCGCAAACAAATAGGTGCAACATGGATGTACTCGATTTGAAAGGATTGTTCTTTCAATAAGGATTGACGGAAGAATGTGCTAAATCCCCTTTTTGTAAATCTTTTCCTGGGAAGATTGCAAAGGTGGAGCGATTAGGAAAGGCTGATGACGGACCTATTAATCCTCTCAGTGCATCAAAAGCACCAAAAGGTCTTGGAAACGTTTGGGTGGAAATCGGGCGAATGTTTAGACCTGTTTCTAGTTTTATATGAAACTGGTGATTAGTTGTTGTTTTTTTCCCCTCCAGGAATATTTTTTGTTTGTTTGCTTGTTTGTTTGTTTGTTTCTCTCTGATATGTTTTTTTAGGTGATATGGTAATGCTCATCTTGATCCTTTTTTTGAAATTTCCAATATATCAGTCCTTTCCACTCTAAGTATCGCTGAATCTCTAAATGGAATTAGTTGAGATTGAAGCCCCTTGTAAAAGGAACAGACATGGTACATGGGCACAGTTTGCTTCACGGTGAGTCTCCTTTTTTTATTAGTTTATTAGGCGTTTTCACTTATTTCATGGCTTTGTAAACGTGGGATTGTGAAAAGTAACAGTTGTTTTAAGATATATTTGTTAGTAAGGGTGTTAATCGATTAAGATTGGGTTCTCTCATGTCATGGAAGCTATAACAGAAAAAGGAGCATGCAGTGTTGTCCAGACACATATGGCTTCATGGTCTTTTTATATATAAAACAGAAATACATGTGCACTACCGAGCAGTACGATTTGTTTCAAAATGTATCCGTTTTTTTTTTTGTTTTTTTTTCATTTGCATTTGTAGCAATGGTGGTTTCTGAATGATGTAGCTAGAACCATACACATATTACTATATATACAGAGGGTTACTAATGTTCATACATAGGATCACTTATGCATTTGTTGTTTGTTTTATGCATGTAATTGTTTATTTATTACAGTATAAGCGTATTAGAAAGTTTCCGAAGTTTATTTTTTATCTAATAATTTATTTATTTTTCATAATAGGTAACCACCCTTTTGGAAATGCCCCGTAGGAGTGCAGTGTAGAAAATGCTTTAGAGCATCCCAGGGAATGAGATTCACCATCCCTATTAACTATGGAGACATCAAGTACATTTTGTATCTGTTCTGGTTCTCCTCAGTTATACACGCAGACTTGCAGAAGTATATTGCGATTCAGGAATCCCACCTATTGTAATTCAAGTGTTTGTGCTAGCTTTTGTAATGCATTCGTATTTAATCCATTGACAGGCACATGTTGTAGTTTGGATTGAGAAGAGACCTGCTGCAAGTATACATTTGGAAGACAACGGTGTATAATTTGTGTGTGGATGGATGGATGGGTGGGTGGGTGGATGGGTGGTATGAAATAATGACAATAACCATCAGCAGTCGTCTTCATCATCCCCCTCAAGTACACACAAAAATGTTTCTGGATGAAAAAACAAACTAACTAACAACAACCACAAAAAGGTTTACCATACCAGTTTTGCCTTCAATTTAATTTTATCTTTTGTTTCAGTTGTTGCAAGTCTCATTATACTTGGGTTGTCTGGGGCAACAAAGAAGGGGGCAGGTAATATATCTCCTTAATACAATCTCTTCGTCACTTTGTAATGTCTTTCTTTTACTGTCATTGTCTTGATTTCAATATCTATTGCAGATAACAAGGTGCATTATTGCTTTGTTTCCAGTCTATGACCATGCAGAATGTATAAACTGACATGCTAGATTCATCCACAACTATTTATGCACTGTTAATGTATTTTATAGTATAATCTCTGACTCTGATACAGTTGTTTTTCTCTCCCTGTATTTATCATTATGATTATGATGGTGGTGTTTAAAATGTGTGATTTACAGCTAGCTCTGACTGTCTTTCAGTAAAAAACAATTCAGGAGTGCAGCCAGCAGGTCAATGTGGAACCTGGGTAAAAGATCCAGAAGGGGGTCTTTTTACTTCTCCCAACTACCCCAGCAAATATCCTCCAGAGAGAGAGTGCATTTACATTATTGAAGGTAACTTTTATTTTTCTCTAATACATTCATTTGCTATGAAACTGTCTAGTCTCTGAAGTTGCTTTTACAGAACTCACTAGTTATGCAAATACAGCTTTTTTTTTAATGTACTTTTTCTAAGCTATGTTGTGTTGACAAGATAAACAAAAGTACTGAAGTAAACATTAAGCGACTATGCAATCCAACAGATTTAACTGGATGTCTAGTGTTGGTTAAAACAAAGTAGTAAGTATTATGCTTCTATGGATGTGTTTTACCAACTTTCAAAATAAGTCATCCAAATATACTTTATTATCTTTCATAGTACACCAAACACTAACAATGTTTTGATATTTGATGATATTTCATCCAGATTTTGAGCCAATCCAGGTTTCAGAACATCCCATTATATACCTAAAGCCTGAGGAAATTCAAACCTATCATGTAGTACGTTCTCTAAACATATGGGAATAAGATCACTCAAAATATATTTCCC